>NC_080068.1:104312995-104612995 GCF_949987535.1 Balaenoptera acutorostrata | reverse complement strand
CCAGGGCTCGAACCCGTGTCTCCTGCATTAGCAGGCAGATTCTCAACCACTGCGCCACCAGGGAAGCCCGATTCTTATTTTTTGATAGCAATGTGTCCTTAGATTTGTCAGGGTACTAATTAGAATCTGTTTCCTGTTAGAACAATCTATTTCTCCTAGAGTCCTTATTCTTCAACCAATTCATCGCAGTCTTTATCATGGTTTCTTCACATTTCAGGTGTTTCTGTGTTGTCTAGTCATATTTAGGAATAGGCAAAAGGATGAATTTTTGAAGTTTTGTGTACAAATGGGTAAGGCATGCAGACCAACAATCTTTCCTTCTATTTTCCTCCTTAACAGCTCATTGTTCCATAGGAAGCAAAGGCAAGGCCTACAGCTACTGAACTACTGTAGAAGGGAAAGTGGTGCAGTTAATATTTATTAAGAATTAACTCTGTGCCTGAACACTTTGAAATTATAGCAGTAAAAACAATTAATGGTTATATTATGCTTATAATCTGTCTGGCCCTCTTCTAAGAACTTTTCATATGTTCATTTCATTCCACTCTAACCCTGTCATGGATGCCTGTGACTATTATCCTTCTTTAAAGAGGAGGACATTGAGGAACAGAGAGGTTAACTAATGTGTCCAAGTTTGCACAGCTAATAAGTGGCAAAGCTGTGTTTGAAACACAGAAGTTGGATTCAGTGTCTTTGCTCCTAAACAGTATGCTGCACCGACTCTCCGATATTGACTTTCTCCCTGAATCCTTTCAATAAACCTGTGATGTGGGTATTAAAACTGCCACTTTGCAAAAGAGAATGTTGAGGTCCAGACAGGTTAAATGAAAAACCTCATTACACAAGTCTCAGGCATGGAAACTGACTACAAAGCTCAGATTTGTCCAAAGGATGATCACTTTAAACACTTACAGGGCTTCCCTGGTGGTGCAGCGGTTGAGAATCTGCCTACCAATACAGGGGACACGGGTTCGAGCCCTGATATGGGATGATCCCACATGCCGCGGAGCAGCTGGGCCCGTGAGCCACAACTACTGAGCCTGCGCGTCTGGAGCTTGTGCTCCGCAACGAGAGAGGCCGCGATAGTGAGAGGCCCGCACACCGCAATGAAGAGTGGCCCCCGCTCGCCGCAACTAGAGAAAGCCCTTGCACAGAAACGAAGACCCAACACAGTTATAAATAAATAAATAAATTTGTAACACCTACAAATAAAGATTGCTTGACAATTAAATCAATGTTTATTTGAACCAGAGTAACATTTGAACTCCATATTTTGGTTTAAATGGTAAAAACAACAAAAAAGACTGCTACTAATGATCTGTACAAACTGTCTCTTTTACTTTGGAACCAACAATTAAGATCTGAAATATTAATTATATTGTTTCTCAATAACACAAAGGATCAATAACCTGCATTTGTTGTTCTTCTTAATTATTGCATGGGGGTTTCCACAGAAACGCTCTGAAACAGATCTTGCGTATTAGTCTCTGCACGCAGTTCTTGTTCCTCACAACGGAGCAATCAGACCCTGATTAACGTTAGCATTAGACTAACTGCTATCTAATCAGTTGACAAAATGCTCCTTTTGACTCTAGTTTCTGGGGTCTGTTTGTTTCAGATGCTTCTGATTGGTGTTTGCTATAGGAAAGAATAAAGAAATAAGACATATATTATTCACTGAAGTGAATAAAAGGATTTTTGTGATATTCCCTCTGGCTTTGACAGAATGACAGAGCATTCTGTCAAAGCCAGAGGGAACTCAAGGCTTGAATGTAAACCACTGTGCTCCCCATCCTACTATTTTTTGAGGGCTAGAGAATTTAAACCAATCATCCAATAAGTAAAATATCCCTCTAGAATTCCACATCATGAAAAATGATACCACCAGCCACCAAATTGCCCAAGGTGGAAAAATGGGAGTGGGTCTGTTTCTTCTCTTCCTTGTATTCTAGATTCCTTCAGATCCTCAAACCATTCTTTCTGCCCTAGTTAAAAATGCTGTTTACCATCTTTTTCTTCATCTGTTTCCATGCCTTTGTAGTCATCCATCCCGGCATCCATTTTACCTCCACCCACCTGTCCTCCACACTGTACAGATTGATTATCCCAATACATAGTATCCTATCATCCACTTCAAGTTCAAAATTGTCCAGTGGATCTCTGATGTGTCCACTGACTCTGCAGAGCCCCAGGGCTCAGTGAGGATGTCTCAGGGGTCCAGGTATGCCTAAGAGGAAAGCTTTCCACCCAACTTTTAAAAGAGCAGTTCCATTTTTATCTGCCTTCTGTCAAGGGATTCTGAATCATATTTTATTTGAAAAGTAAAAAGGCCTGTAACTGAAAAGATTTGAAAACTACTGACCCACAGGAGGAAATTCACATTCCATCCCACAACATACATGTATAACATACATATACAACATTCATCCTGAAACATACATTCCATCCTCTATTATACTATGTCATATAATAACATAGAAGATTACCTGTGAAGAGGTCCCTGCTTTCCAGTCAATCCATATTATGTTCCCTATTCCAGGCCATCTTTTAAACATTTAGGATTATTCTGATTTACTTGCATCTCACTAGATGATCTATGTCTTCTCATGTCAGATCCCTACCTTGGCACATTCTGTTTCCTCTGCCTGAAATCTTTTGCGTCTGCTGGTTTGCCTGAAAGCTCCTATTTAGTCTTCATGTCTCAGCCAAGAGCTACTTCGGGTGAAGAGTTTCTGATCCTCTAGCCTAACGCTGTCTGATAGAATGCGGTACAAGAGGGGAGTTTTCTATTATCTGCACTGCCCTGTTCAGTAGACACTAGCCACGCATGACTGTCAAGCCCTTGAAACATGACTAGTGCAAGTAAGGAACTGAATTCCTAACTTTACATATAAAATCGTTTTAATCATTTAAATAACCATACATGAGTAGTCACTACTGCTTTGGAAGAGCAGCTCTAGATAGACCTACATTGAGACTTACTTCCGTTACAGAACTTTTAATAAAAACTGCATCATAATTATTTATATGAACATTTTTTCTGCTGACCTACCAGCATCTGTGGGACAGGACTGTGTGTTTGCCTGTACAAACCTTTGTCACTAGCACCTTCTCTGGGACGTAGTAGGGATTCTTCGAATGTTGAATGGATAGGTAAAAAAAAGCAGCATTATCAAGTAGGAAATGCAAAATATAAAGGTAAAATTACAAGGACTTTAAGTCAGGCACTCCTTATTTGGAGTTCAGGATTTTGCAGGTAGTTGGTGAATGATGTAGGCAAGTTGCTCCTCCCGAGTCTTACATTCTCACCTATTTAATGAGGATGCTGCATAATTTCCCTTCATTAGATTTGTTGGGAGAATTAAAAGAGCTATGGTATATGAATTAAATACAAGTTAATTAGGTAACATTAATCCCCTTTCAAGATTACCCACTATGTATTTAACTACTTATATATTTTGTCCTGAAGCATATTTACATCACTTGAAATTCAAAATTCTAATGATAGAAATGTTTGAAAAATCCATAACAAGATATAGCAGATTGTAATATATACAAACAGCCAAAAAAAAATACTTTTAAAAGAACTACAGCTGGTGAGTGGCAGACGCAAGTCAGCACAGGTGTGTTCCTAACTTCAATGAAACCAAATCCGCCTCTACTTGGGTAAAAATATTTGCAGAAATTTGCCAAGTGACAGGTGGTGAGCTACACCAGCATGACTAACGGTGGAAGAAAAGAGAAAGGCAGAGGGAGAGAGGCTGCTGGTGGAAACAGTGATTTATTATTTACTGGGAAAATGCAGTGTCAAGAAGTATAGGGTCTTGGCTGGCATCAGTGCTCTGAATCAATTGAAACAGTTTTATTTGGGTGAGCTGCAGCCAGAAACAATTGTCCACCTTTGTCATCACTTTGTATGCCTAAACACAAAATGAAGTGAAAGCTGCAATCAGCAGAAGGGAAGGAGGCCATAAAAAAGTATTAGAGTTTTGGCATATGTATATGTAGAGAGACAGCAACCCTGAAAACACTGTGATGATGTACATAAACAAACACAAAAATACATGCATGAAAGTAACCTCATTTCCAAATCAAAACTATGAATTCATCACAGCACACTCTAGGGGCAGTCTAGTGATCCTTGCTTTCCTACAGCTCCAAACCAGATCCCTGTTTGAAGTTTAAGCAGATTCCAGTTTAGGAAACCTTCTGTCATTAATCAAATTGAGGCATTAACAGTAAAGCAACTTTGGTAATTTATTATTACTATTTAATTATTGAGCTTGAAAGTTGATGGACTCAACTGCAAAATATGCAAAACTGCAAAACTATACATTCATTTCTCAGGAGGTTTTTCTTTCTTTCCATTTTGTGACATTTCTCTTCCAGTTTTAATCTCTTCTATGGATCAATGTTCATCATGAAAGGACTGCAATCCATTTCTTTATTGTTATTTTAATTCTTTATTTGAGGTATTTTTTTCACTACGCGTGCAACTAAAACGAGCATTTAAAAGGATAATAATCAGTGAAACTGATGTCCATTCAACCTAAAAATTAATACAAGCATCAATTATCTTTTATATCAGAAGCTCTGCTAGGTGCTGAGAAGGATACTCAATAAGATTTTCTTTCCATCTGCAGTAGGCAGAATTTCTAGGTAAGGCCACCAGAATCCACACTCTCTCTAATCCTTAGTACCTGTGAATGTGAGATATCACACCCATGATTGTGTTATAAGGCAAAGTTGACCATAAAAAAGGGATAATACAATATCTTGGTGGGCCTGATCTAATCACATGAGTCCTTAAAAACAAAGAACTTTCTCTGGCTGGTGGCAGAAGAAGATAGAGGTAGAAGTCACAGAGTTTCAAGGCATAAGAAGAAGTTGAGTTGATGCACCATTGTTGGCTTTGAAGATGGAGAGAGCCATGTGAGAAGTCAAGGGGACAGCTTCTAGAAGCAGAGTGGCCCTGAGGTGACAGCCAGCAAGGAAACAGGGAAGCCAGTCCTATAACCATAAGGAACTGAATTCTGCCAACTTGAATAGTTGGAAATGGATTCCCCCAAACCCTCCAGTGAACAGCCGGGCTGGCTGACATATTGATTTCAGTCTTACAAGACACTAAGCAGAGAACCTAATTGAGCTCATCTGGATTTCTGACCTACAGACTTGCCAGATAATAAAGAGGTGTTATTTCAAGCCACTAAGCTTATAGCATTTTTTTGCACAGAAGTAGCTAATTACTACAGCATCCTTGCAGAACATAAAGTTAGCTTAGCAAGAAAGGAGAATGTCTGAGTAATAATTATAATGCAGTGCAATATGTGTTGATATAGAGAAATTTTGAAATGTGCATCTAGATGACATTTGACTTGGCATGTGAAGAATGCATAGAGTTTGACAAGTGAAGATAGAACAGAAATACTATCCAGGCAGAGGACATGTATCTACAAATAGCCAGTATCACAGACTGGTTCCTTGGGAAGCAGACTTGGAGATGGAGATTAGTGTGCAGGAATTTTTTTTTTTCCAGGAGTGCCCTGGGATCTACAGTTGTGGAAGGGAGAGATAGGAAGCAGGACTCTACAGAGAGAGAAACTGAGCTGTGATTCAGCCCCAACAAAGTCTCCAGCCAGCCCTAAAAGGAGATAGCTCATCAGAGATGTCCTGAGTTGGGGCAAGGGAGCTGGGACTTTATACCCTTGTGACGATTAACAATGGATGTAGGCTGCCCTGTGGAAGCAGGTGTGACCTTGTGTAAAGCCATCTTCTGTAACTGAGACCATTCCCAGTGAAGGATGACAACTAAGAGCTTCTTCTTTCATACACATTTCTGAAGTGGGATCTGAGAGGTGCACACGAAGGCATGGAGGATTCTGCCCATTCAGAGATAAGTGAAAAATTTAATGTAGGTGAGGATATGCAGAAAAACAGAGAAGATTAGTAGGAAATGAGTCTAGAGAGATGGATGAGTCTCAGCTCATGGATGGGGCACCTCTGGAAGGTTTAAGAAGAGGGGTAACTTGGATTTGTATTAGTTAAATGTTCTTGTGGCAGTGCAGATAGAATGTGTGTCTGCTTTAAGGCATAAAGAATGGAGAGGAAAAAAGTGAATCAAGGGATACATAGAAGAAATCAACAGAATTGGGTTTGAAATGTGGGGGCAAACCTGGACTCAGGGATAATTTCATATATTTATAGTTTACATTTATAATGGGCTCCTGTGATACACTTTGTTGTTTGTGCAACTGGGTATGTATGTTGGTGCCATCTACTAAGCTAAGTAACAGAGGTGGAGTAGATTTAAAGGTAAAGGTAATTTCTGTATTGAACATGTTTTTGAGGTGGTAAAGGTTGATATAAGTTGTAGGAAGTAGAAAATTTAGAAATGGAATAAAGGAGGCAGGACCACAGTAGAGACAGAAATTTAGAAGTCATTGGTAGGACATGACACTTACTAAAGCTGAGAGAGGGTTAACAATTTCCTAGATAGAGCTCATTGAACAAGAAAAGAAAGTGACCAAGATAGAAACTCAAGGAAACCATATTTTAGAGGTGGTTCAAAAGCAAGAGGAAAGTGAAGAATTCTGAAGGAGTTTGAGGTATAGGAGAAGATAGAAGGGTTGAGGTGTAGGAGGAGATAGAAAGGTGGTATCACAGAAATCAAAAGAAAGCAATTAAGAGAGTGGAAGTTTAAGAGTGTTGAACGCTGAGCACTGGAGATATTAATGGTAAGCAGAGCTTTGACACGTCCATTGACCTGATGGAGTTTACAGTCTAATGGAGAGATAGACATGAATTGAATAATTACACGCACACATGTAGAATATTACTGCCATGGTAAGGGCTGTGAATGAATACACAGTGTAGGATGCTATAATAGACCGTAGTGGGGAAGTCGGACTTCATTTGGCATATCAATAAAAACTTCTCCATCAAAGTGATATTTGAATTGAAATCTGAAGGATGGGTAGTATTATGGGCTGAATTTATCCCCCCAGAATACATAGATTGAAGTCCTAACCCCCAGTACCCCAGAATGTGACTGTATTTGGAGACAGTGTCTTTAAAGAAGTAACTGAGTTAAACTGAGGTCATTGGGGTGAGTCCTAATCCAATACAACTGGTGTCCTTTTAAGAAGAGATTAGGGGAGAGACACAGGCAGAGGGAAGACTATATGACGATACAGGGAGAAGACGGCCATCTACAAGCCAAGGAGAGAGGCTGTAGAAGAAATCAACCCTGTGAACACTTTGATCTCAGACATCTAGCCTCCGAAACTGTGAGAAAATACATTTCTGTTGTTTATTCTCCCCTGTCTGTTGTACTGGGCTATGGCAGCCCTAGCAGACTGATACAGGTAGGAATCCACCCACCAGAGTGGAATGATGGAGATGTGGAGGAAGTCAGTGGCTATGCGATGGGTACCATATATCGGACTTGATGGGAATGAATTGGATGTTGGGAAACAGCGTTTGTTGCGTACGGTAACACGGATCATGAAAACAGTTTACAGTGAGCGGTGGGCTGAATCCAGGATGCAGGAAGTTGGGAAGTTGAAGAGTGGATGAGAGAAGTAGAGGCTCAGATGAGAGTGTGGTGCACACATTCAGGTGGTCAGTTGCACGTGTTCAGCATCTTCTAGCTCTCAGGCATGGGGGCTGCACTCTCCTTGTAGAATGGACAGAGGCTGCCCTCATGAAGCTTAGAGATTACTGAGGAAGCCAGATGTTGTGCCAGCAGCTATGCTAATAACTATTGACTGATGGATTAAGTCTTTTGAAGGAGAAATATGTTATGAAAGCCTATAGTCATGCAAGGAAGTAGATTGGGCTATAGTATGGGTGATTATTGCTAAGGAAGCGATTTTAGGATAGGGACAAATTTGATGATTGTGATAAAGGGAAGAGGGAAAACCAATAGGTGACGTCAGGGTGGAATGGGAGCAGGAATTTGTAACCAGGAATCTACCACATCCAATGTCCCTGTGGGAAGGGAGGTCATCTGAGCAGGCAGCAAGAGCGCTGACATTTATCACCAGGGAGCCCAGCGGATATAGAGCCTGCTCTGACTCTGGGCAGCATGCACGGCTCTGTTCAACACAGCTTGTCTGCGGACAGCCATGTGGTCTTACTGCACTGCTCCAGCCAGGGGGCGAGCTTCGTGGATCTTCCATGATGGGAGAAGCAGTGAGCTGCTCAGACAGTCGAGAAGCTGCGGCTCTCCAAGTTGGAGGGGCCACCTGCCAAGACTTTGGGATCAGACAGGGAATGTCTTAAAGTGACGGTGTTCATTCACTCAAAACATATTTAATGAAAGCCTGTTGGGGGAAAGGCATTAATTATGCTGGGCTCAGGGACTCAGGTGGTCCCCAAGAGAGAGAAGGTGTTTGCTCTCTGTAATAGGTTACATTATGCTCCTCCCTCAAAAGAGGATGTCCAAGTCCTAATTCCTGGTACCGTGAAGATGAAGTTATTTATAAATAGCATCTTTGCAGATGTAATTTAGCTAAAAGTCTCAGAATGAGATCCTGGATTTAGGGTGGGCTGTAAATTCAATGGATGGTGTCCCTACAAGAGAAAGGAGAGGGGGATTTGAGACACAGACACACAGACACAGAGGAGAAAGTCATGTGAGGCAGAGGGTGGGGTGGCGCGTCTACAAGCCAAGGATCACCAAGGACTGCCTGTAGCCACCAGACGCTGGAGAGAAGCCAGGTAAAGAGTCTCCCTCAGAGCCTCCAGAAGGAAACAACGCTACTGACACTTCGACCTCAGACTCCTGGCCACCAGAACTGGGAGATAATACATTTCTGTTATTTGAAGCCACTCAGTTTGTGTTACTTTTTCTAGCAGCCCTAGGATAGTAAGACACTCTCTAAGCTCACTTTACTGGCGGCAAGAAATGAACAAGTAAATAAACGTCAACTTAGGTACAGATCTTTGATATGTAGTATTTAAAAGCTAACCTAGGGAAGGTGGTAGAGGACCAAGTAGGAGGGAGGCATATTAAGGATGAGATACTCAGGGAAGTGTCACCTCTAAGGAGGTGACATCTGAGCAGGCACCTGCAAGGGTGAAAGTAGCAGTTTTGGGGAGGACATTCTAGGAGGAGGTGAGAGCATGGACAAATGTTCTGAGTGAGAGAGGGACAGAAAGGTGTATGGGGCCAGATCCCGTGAGGAGGCTGGAGACAGGTGCCAGGCACCTAAAGGCCACGACACGGAGTTTGCATTTTATTCTTAAGAACAAAAGGAATAGTCCTGAAAGGAAGAGGGGAGGAAGAAAGGCTCCGGGATAAGCTTGGGGAAAGTTCTGACAACACAGAATCAGCATTGGTAGAGCTAACAGGAATCACAGAGGAACAGCTGTTTTATCTTCCCAGATATGCTTATGACTGGTAAGACTTCCATCCGCCAGCGATGTCACGAACAGATGTTTCTGGTCACTTTCTCCAGTCCCCGCATAAGCACAATGCTTTATGCCAGGACTCTAATTAAACTGCGCTTAATGAAAGTGGAGACAAACCCAGCAGTGGAGGCCAAACAATAATAGTGAGAAGGTGAACATTTAACACTTTTGGGAGATATATATATATATTTACAAACATAGATACACTGATTCCATGGCTTCATGCTTATCCTGTGGGGTCAATGACAATCTTATGATTTTCTTTGGTGTGGGGTAGAGTTGGAGAGAGAATTAGGAAAGACTGTTTGTGGCCTTCCATGGAATGACAGGAACTACGCAGAGGAAGAAAGCAATGAATATTTTTGGTTTTAACTATTACATACCAGGCATTATACTGAATATTTTATATGCAATAAGCCACTTACCTTTTATAATCCTAGGAAGTTGGCATTATTATCCAGATTCTTCATCCAAAGAATCTGACACTCAGAGGGATTAGGTGATTTGTCCTAAGGCACCCAGAATGCAGCCAGCAAGCTGAGGCCAGGAACCCAGAGCGCATGTCCATCTCTGATACCAAGCTTTATTTCTCTCCCTGTCAAGGAGAAGATCCCGACTCAGTGGACCCCAAATCAGACACTCTCACACATGCCTCAGTTTCCTTCCCTGTTAAAGAGATTGGATGAGACGGCTGAAGAGAGGATTTGCCGAGGTTCCTGGAGTCCCAGAGCTTTCCTATTTACCCTGCCTACGCAGATACATTTTGAGCATTCGGTATGCAGAGTGAAACGTGTTCATTCCCTCTCTAGCTGCTCTTGGGGTTGTAAATCTTATCTTTATTGCTACCCTGGCAAGGAGGAGTAAATCATTATGTGGGTATTTTTCTTGGCTTTTTCTTGGCTTTTTCTCTCTTTCAAAGTTAATCGAGTTACTTCCATATAATTTTTTACAAGAGAAATTTCCAACTACTTTTAACTACATATTAGTCATCACATTGGGCTTTTTGGGGTTATATTAAGTCATCCGTCATAGATGCTGCCAATAATAGCTTAGGCTAAACGTTTCCTTGTTCAGGGTATTTATCACATCCTGTACTTGCCATGCCTATGAAAATAAAAGGCAGTGAGGCTGGAGTGAACCCGTTCATAGCAAGCACACAATAATAAATGTGAAAGAGATGGAAAAACTGCAAAGGCTTCTGTAGTTGGGAAGTGGTTATCATTGTCATTAAATCACTCTTTGGCATATTGTGTCTCTGAATGATGCAAGGGGCCAAGAGGAAGTGTATACATGTTCACGGATACATAGGGGGCTGTGTAGGAAGAAGATGGGCTTTCATGCCTGGAAACCAAGGTTAACCTTGACCTTGGGCAAATCACTTACATTCCCCCCATATCAGGCTCCTCACTTGTAAAGTGTGAATTGGAACCTCTACCCCATAGGGCCGCTGTGAGATTTAAATGAAATTGTGTTTGTGAGACATTAGCCGGATGCCTGACCCCTGGCATTCTGTAGATTTCATCTTCCTCTCACTAGAGGCACCCGCCTAGAAGGGAATCTTGGAAGCAACAGCTGGATTCATCTGCATTGATTGTGTCACACCTCACATATAGTATGTGTCCTATAGACATCTGCTGAATGAGTATGTGGGTTCATGTATGTACAATATTCCTTGAATAAAAGAATACATGAACACACTGACCTTTATAAATAACTCTGTCTTGGTACTTGGACTAACGGGGATGAGGCAAACATTTAGTGGGCTAGGGGCTGGTCCTTTCAATGCATTTTTCTTTTTGAATGATAACCACTTCAATCTATCAGTTTGGGACTGTTGTTCCCATTTGAGAGATGAGAGAGGAAAGAGGCTCAGAGATTAGGAATTTTAGGTAAAAGGATGGTAATAAAGTGCCTTAGTTTCTCTGACAAAGATTAAATCCTCAGTAAGGGCTTTCAAATAAATAAACACTTAATTGGTTACATACTCTAAGTTAGAAAATTATGTTTAATCTTCCCATTGTTGTGTTTACTATTATTATTATCATCACTGTCACCAGTTTAACACTCGTATTCTCGTTTAGGCAAATGAATTTGAATTTGTTCAAGGTCACCTGACTCTCCATAAGAATTCATACCACTCAGATTCCTTTAACCAGAGGCACGTGGTCATGCTTCACCTGAGTTTCTCCATGGCCATGTGGTCCCTTGTTCTGTCTAGGATATGGCAAAAGTCAGAGGGTGAACAGAGCACACGTGATGACTGTCTCTAACAGAGGGACCACTGAGTCCCAAAGTGAAAAGCCCCTAGGCACGTGGTGACCAGGTAGGGCTGGGACTGTCCCTAGCCAACTTGGGCATGTGGTCAGCCTGGGTAGAGAGGCATGAGGTGGAGAGCCCAAAGCCTGGGCTTTGTAGTCAGGAATATCTAGATCACTCCTTGAACTTGAGACAGTGGGCAAATATCATAACCTCTCCAAGGCTATATTAAAAATGAGGATATAACACATATTTTGTACATCTGTGGTGAGGATTAAATTAAATCTCTACACATGTAGAGAACTCACTGAAGTGTCAGACTCATGTCTCATCCCAAGTATGCTGTAGCTACTATTGTTAAGTAGTCCTATGCTTCCCTTCTTCCTATGAAGGGGCTGAGACTCCAAGGGTGTTGTGTGTCGATCTCAGCCTACTGATAACCAATGCTGTGGTTCTTGTTAGGATTGCAAGACACCCTCAGAAATAACCATCAGGAAACTGTGAAAGAAATAAGGTTTATTACTTTCAGGTCCTGGAAATTACACAGCACACCTGGGGCCACACAGCGGGGTTGCAGTTAGAGAAAGAACACTGGTCTGGGATTCTACTTTCTTTGGGGGTCGAGGGTAGGGGCTAGAGTTTCATAGATTCACTCTTTTTTGTTGTTTGTTTTACTAAGTTTGCTTTTTTTTTTTTTAAATGAAGTATAGTTGATTTACAATGTTGTGTTAATTTCAGGTGTACAGCAAAGTGATTCAGTTTTATACATACATATATATATATATGTGTGTGTGTGTGTATATTCTTTTTCAGATTCTTTTCCCCTATAGGTTATTACAAAATATTGAGTATAGTTCCCTGTGCTATACAGTAGGTCCTTGTTGGTTATCTATTTTATATGTAGTAGTGTGTATATGTTAATCCCAGTCTCCTATTGGTGAATTTAATGTATGAGAGGGGCAATTTAAAGCAAGGAAAAAGAAAAACAAGTGGCCTGAAATGTCAGTTATTTAAATCAGTGGAGATCTCTAAAACAAAGAGGCCTGGTGGTGTGGAAGGGGCGACCAGCTCTTTATCTAGTCCTGTGACTGGCAGTGTGTTCTTTGGATACCCTTCTTTGAAATAGATGCTCAAGTAAAAGCCTCAGCAGTCAAAGCTGAAGTCGGGGCTTAGATTACAAGGGGTCATGGGACTTGTCCAAAGTTACCCAGAGGCAGAACTCACATAAGGGGCAAGGTCTACAAAGTCCCTCACGTTCTCTGTCCATCATGATGTGATGCTCTGTTATTGCTTTCTTTATCACTAGCCACTAACACAGCGCTTGTGAAATGAATGACTCCATGCTAACAACACTAATAGTATCCTTCATAATGAGGTTCCACTTTATTTATTCATTCATTAAAGATTTATTAAACCCTGACTATTTTCCAAGCCCTGAGGTATAGCCAGGGGTAAAATAATGGTGAATACAGACAGGTGCCCTTGGCTTCATGAAGCTTACACTCCATTCTCAGATGAGTATGATACAGATTGTTTCAAAGGCTAGTTTCTCTACACTGGCTCTGGGAAATAGAAAACGAGACCACTTTTTATTTAATATTTTTTTGATTTGATTTTTTTTTTTTTTTGATTTACTATTTTTCACTTCACCACTTTTATTCTGAGAACAATTTCCATTCCAATTCTCTGGCCTTACCAGTGTCACCAAGCAGAGATAATTCTTAAACATGCAACAAGCTGAAACACATGGTTTCTCTCTTTTGATGAATACATAACAATATTTTTAAAAATCTATTTTGGGATACAACATCTTTTGTGCAAATTTTATATATAATGGTTTAAAGAAAAGAACAACTAAGGCATGTAAACAAGAAGCTTTGTCTTCATATTTCAAATGGTTCATAAAGAACATTAGCTGTTTTAAAAAAGCCACAGAGCTCCCTAATTATCATCAAGTGTTATTTTTTAAACTGACCACACAGGGCAGCTGCTTTAAGATATAAAACAGCATAAATAGAGTAGGCTGAGCCTGCACCTTCAAAATGAGATCAATTGGTCAACAGGTGTATAGTAAGTACCTACCATGTGCAAGACAATGTTCTAGGTATTGGTGCAAACAAGAGAGACCTAATCATTGCCCTTAAAGAAATTATATTCTAGAGGAAGAAACAGAAAATGAATATGTAAATAAAAATGTTATGAGGATAATGTTGGGTCCTGATAAGTGCTATGAAAAAGAGAAAATTGATCTGTGTGTTAAAGAGGAACTGACGGTGCTGCCATAGCTGGAGGTGGGAGGCTCTGACATGACTTTTGTGGTGGGACAGAATGATAAGATCATCATGGGAAGGTCTGAAGGAAAGTATTACAAATAGAAGGAATGGCAGATTCAAAGGTCCTGAAACGAATGTACTTGATGTGCTATTCTTGGGAAAGCAAGAAGGTCAGTGTGGCTGGAGCCTAGAGATGAAGAAGAATGTGACCAGAGATGAAGTTCATGAAAGGAGCAGGGACTACATCATGAAGGGCCTTGAAGGACGTAGTAAAGAACTTGGGGCATGGCTTTATGCAGGGAGATTACACTGACTGTTTATAAAGTTCCTCTGCTTCTGTGTGGAGAGAAGACTTCAGGGCACAGGCATGGAGGTGGGGATAACAGGAAGGACGATGACTCTGGAACTGGGTGATGGACAATGCTGACCTGGATTCAGGTTTCTGTGGTAGAGATGATTTAAAAAGACAGGATTTAGGATGCATATTGGATAAAAATCTCATAGAACTTGTTGATGGATCAGGTTGGGGTAAGGGTAAAGGAAGAAAATCAAGAATTGTTCCTAGTTTGGGGCTTTAGAAATTGGGTTGATGCTGGTTCCATTTGCTGAGATCCAGAGGCTTAGGGGAGAGTGGGTTTTGGTAGGGGCAGGGGTGATGTGGGGAAACAAGTGTTCTGTTCTGGGCCAAGCTAAATTGTAGGTTGTTGAGTGCACATACTGAGTAGGAAGTCATGCACACGAGTCTAGGATTCAGAGAAGTTATCAGGTCTAGAAATGCAAATTTGGAAACCTTCCTGTATCTATATGTTTAAAGGCAGGAGACTGTATATAATTACCTGAGAAAGAGTATAGCTAGAGAAGATAAGCCATTTTGGAACAGAACCCTAGGCACTCGAAAATTTAAGGATCTGGCAGAGGGGTAAGAGAGCACAAAAAGATAAAAAGAAGGAAGGACAACAATGTAGGGGGCATTTTCTTCTTGTCCTGCTCTATCCTCAGTATTTCAATTCAGCATGTCCAGATCCTCTGTTTCTGGTGAGTTTCCATCTTGATTGAGAGTCCTATAAACTTCTGGATCCAGTTCTGCCTTGGGATCTATATCTTAAATACTCGCTTTGAAGATCCATGACCTTAAGATCCGTGAGGGTGTATTGTCAGGGCCAGAATCACAGGCTTTCCAATATAGAAGAGGTAACAAACAAAACAACACAAAAGACTGTGAAAAGTGAAAATTCTCTGGTTGTACTCATTCATTTTTTTATCCAACAGATAGCTTCTGCATATACTTTGAGATAAGTAGGGACTGTGGTTTTAATCTTAGGCTCTGCTTGGATTCTGGTGCCTGGATGGGAGAGATGATGTTTCATAGGTGAAAGGTCATGGATCTCTGGGAGAAAGATCTGGAACAAAGTGTCTTATGGTGCCCGTAATAGATTGGTATGCTGATTTGTCCACATGTTTTTCCATCTTCTAGGCTATTAGTTTCTCATAGAATAGGAGCCATATGCTAATAATAATAATAATAACAACAAAACTGATAAAACAACTAATATTAATTGAGGGTTACCTCTATGCTGGGCACCGTGCAATAAAGACCTCTCTATTTCATCCTCAAAACAAACTTAAGAGGCAGGTGTAATTATCGTCTCCTTTTCTCAGATGAGTAAACTTAGGCTTATAAAGTTGATTACCTTCTCAAGATCATAGAGCAAGAAAGTGGCCAAATTGCAAACCGAACTTAGATTTCTTGACTCCAAGCCTCCCAGTGACTTAAGCACTGGCTTAAAATATAGGCTTAGAGTCAAACAAACCTTGGGATCTTGTTGAAAATGCACGTTCTGATTCAGCAGGTCTAAGCTGGTGCCTGAGAGTCTGCATTTCTACCCACCTCACAGGTGGTACTGATGCTGCTGGCCCATGGACCACTCTTTGAGTAGCCACTTGAAGAGTCTACGCTAGACTCCCTCTCATAGCATGTTTTCCATTTTATGGATGTTGAGCAAATGTATATGGAGAGAATCAACACAGGAAGATGGGACAATGGGTAAGTCGTCTGATCGGCTTAGGGAAACTCAGATCAAAAGATTCAGTCTGACCTCTACATTTCTTAACTCGCAAGTAAGGAAGGAGAGATTTCAGTTTGTGATTGGGTTATTATATAAGGCTGAGTAAAAATACATTTCAATCACATTTTATCTAAAACTTAAATCAAGAAATGAAAGAAATCCTGAATTGGGTCAAGCGTCTTCCGGTTTGTACCTTTGTGTATAAGATCAAGGGGAACTTCACCCAGCTTTCTCAGGCTTAACCATAAATTACATTTTGTGTGTGTGCATGGTAATTTTTTCCCTGCAGTATTTTTCTCCCTGCTAAACCCGAAGTCCTTACAGCCTTATCTCCCTTTCCTTCATGCTGCTCATAACATAGGCTAAGTTTTCTCTACTTTGCAAAGGAAGGCATAGGAAGCACAGATAACTTAAGGGATTTGCCTAAGGTCACTCTGGGAATCAGGGGTGAAAGAAGAGAGTAGACCCTGTGCTCCTGACTGTTGGGGCATGACACTGTCTCCTTCTCCACCCTTTGTTCTGTGCGATGTGCATTCTTTCTCAAGGAAACAGAATGCTGATCAAAGAGATGGACTTAACCTCAAAAACTTGAAAAAAGGGTTTCTGAAAAACAGGTACTAGGAAATCTCTACTATACTCTTCTCATGAATTCCCAAGGGATGCTCAACTCTCTACCCTGTCATTGTGGCTGGACTTCAAAGTGACCTTTCAACTTTCACCTGCCCATTGACTTATGGGTAGAAGTCACTGTTCTCATCTTTCTAACCACTACCATAAATTTTAGAAAAGGCTGAACAAACAATATGGTGGACACATGATAGATTGTTTAAGAGGACACTCCCTCTAAGTTGGAGGTGTACATCTGGCCCTTTAAAGATATCCAGAGACACTAAGACAATGTGTTAGAGAAGTTAGACTCTGCTATGCTCTGTGTTGAATTCTTCTTTATTACTTTCTCCTTTCTTTGCTTTTTTGTTGGAGGGATCTAATTTGTTGTTTTTATCATATGTAATATATATTATATAATAAACTATATAGATATAGTTTACTGTACTATATATACTATAGTCTACTATAGTACATAGTAACTATACTATATATATGGTATATACACTATATAACGTATCTGTATACCTAGTATGTTGATTTACTTATCTCTTCTTCACTCTCTCCCGGCCCCTTTGATTTTATTTTATTTTTACCCACAGTTTCCCCTGTTGTAAGCTTCTTGTTCTTGGCCCACAATCTCACTTCGTAATTGGCTCAAGAAAGAATATTCAAATATGGAAGCTTGAGGCTGGCTCATTGAAGTTAGTCTGAGTGTAGTACTTTACCTACTCTGCCCACCTCTTCCTTGCTTTGCTCCCTGGCACTCTTCATGAGTAGACGGGTTTGAAGCTGTCTGGCTGGTGGCCACTGAGGGACAGATTTCCTTCCCAGGCTGATAAGCATCAAAGACTGAACACACAAATTGGTTACACAGGACAGCCAGGAGCAGGCAAATCTGGAGATCATCGGCAGAACTAGGCCCAAGGGAGACCGTCAAGGATCTTAGCAGATTCGCCAAACCTACTGTCAGAATCGTGGAACCAGAAATAAAGATTGAAGCAAACTATAAGAAGCCAGGTTAACACAAGCATAAAGTAGGAGACATGGATGAAAGAGGGTTCAAGGCAAGGGCGTTTGGGACCTTGTGTGCAGTGTTATAGGGATAGGGCTCCATTATTCTGGGGCTGGCCAGATGGTACCAGGCCGGCTTAGCCTGAGATGGAAACACAGCAGCTCAGCAGAGACCAGGTCAGCTTTCTCCACTAGGCTGTAAACACTTGAGAAAGGGAAATATGTTGTAATTATCTTGTATCTGCCACATCAATTATCAAAGTTCTTAGAACACAGAGAGTGTTCAGTGTATGCTCACTGCCTGTATTTTGTAATCTGTCTCATACAGATTCTGCTTCACCTATGAAACCTACTTTTCTTTGGAGAAAAGATTACAAGACATGGTGCTCAGTGGGAAGATGGGTTCTATGAGTTAACTTGACATGAGATGATTTCCGGTGGCAGTTAATGTGTGGTTCACCTTTCTGGGTTTGAAGTTAGTCCTGCCACTTGCTAGCTGTGTGAGTTGGGAAATCACTTAACCTCTCTGTGCTTCCATTTCCTTGTGGTGAAATGGGGAAAACGACAGTTTCTGCCCCTCTGGGCTATGATGAGATATAGATGGTTGTAAAACATTCAGAGCAGAGCCCAGTGTTTAGGAGGTGGGTCAACAAATCTTAGCTATAATTATTATTAATTATAACTTCATAATGACTATCAGTCAGGGTTGACCCTTTAACAACATGGGTTTGAGCTGCATGGGTCCACTTATATTTGGATTTTTTCAATAGTAAATACTACAGTACTACACGATCCGGTTGGTTGAATCCACAGATGCTGATAGGGAGGAACCTTGCAGTGGACGAACTGGGGATACTGTTCTCCCCTCTCCACCCCACTCGTGTGTGTGTGTGTGTGTGTGTGTGTGTGTGTACAGAGAGACAGCAATTATGATATGGCAAATGTAATAAAATTGGTGAATCTGGAAGAAGGATGTACATGTTTTCTATACATGTCTTGCAACCATTCTGTAAGTTTGAAATTATTTCAAAATAAAAAGTAAAGAGAGGGAGAGAGATTTGTATGCAATTTATATGCCATTGCACATCTGGTTAAGGAGTGTCTACAAGGCTATCTCCACATCTGACGCTGAAGTTTGAACTTCACAGGGAACATAGTCAGTAAGGAGAGATCAGGAGCAGCCTGGAGATGGAGCCCACGGGTTCACGTTGGGGTTAGGAGGCCATGAAATTATCTTGTATTTATTCTCCCTTCTTCTTTCATGGAGGCAAGTTAAACTTGCATTTCCTAAGCAGCCGAGGGCTTATGCAGCTGCTCAGTGAAGTCACGAAAGACCCAGATTGGTCTAGTTTCTAATCCACCATCTATAGCCCATAGTTCTCATCATCAGGGTTACAAGATGGCTGTTCTGCCCCTGGACATTGATTCCCTACTCCAATCAGAAAGAAGGAGGTAATAAGGGAGAACGGAAGCTTCTATGGCTGGAGGAAAAAGGTTTTCTTAGGAGTCGGCAAGAGAACACAGTTTATGTCTCATTGCTCAAAACAGTATCAAATGTCTACCTTTACCATCAAGGAAGGCTGTGGATTGGGGCTTTGGGATTTTGTTTTCCTATGGACATGTTACTGCTTCAAACAAAATTAGGGTCCTGTTAGTAGAGAAGAAGAAAGAAAAGGTAGGTATTGGACAGATCAGTGACTTTGACAGCCAGAGGGAGATTAGGCAGGAACTTCCAGAAGAAGAGTCTGGAGACTTGGAACATGGTGGTCATGAGTGGACCTGGTTGCACGTGGTGGAGTCAGGATGCATTGTGAAGGCAAAGCAATTAGGATTTGCAGGAAGATTTTATGTGGAGTGGTAAGAAAAAAGGGGGAAAAAAAAAAAACCCCTCATGAACCATTCTTGATTTAGGATAAGGTTTGGATATTGAACTTCCTGGATTTAGTGACAATGTCACAGGCGCAGGACTCCATGCTTCACCCGTACTTCTCAGAGATGCAGCTGGATGCAAGGAAATCCTGACAAAAGCAAGGAATGAATAGCTGGTGTTTTAGATGATTGAATCCTAAAGGCTGAAAGAATGAGGCCAAACCTAGGTAGGTGTCTTGGCTGTACAATGAATGAAGAAAGTTGTAAAGCTAAAAAGTGGAAAAACCAGGGTTGAGTAAATACCCAGCATCGTCTCTTAACCACCTGTGTATGCAAGTGACCTACCTTCTCTGAGCCTCAACTTCCTCCTATGCAAAAGTAGGAGATTGTCATCTGAGGGTTGTTCTGAGAATTACTTGGGAATCTTACATAAGAATAATTTAGCTTTCTTTGTTTGTTCCTGGCCTGGGAAAGTACCCTCTTTTTTGAAACCCCAGGCAACTCTGATATCAGACTTAGTGTTCTAGAGACAATCTGATATTGTGGAAAGGACTAGATTTCTGCATCAGACAGATATGTTCTCAAAATCTGCTTCTTATCAGCAATGTGACTATGCGTGACTTAACTTTTCCCAACTGCAGTCTGACAAATGCAAAACAGAGAGAATGATACTGATATCATGGGATTACTGAGAATTGTTGGGAGAAATAAGTAAACTTAAATATAAAATATAGCACATAAAATTTGTAGCCCAGGACGTGGCATGTGGCAGTTAGGTTCTTATTCAATGTTCATTCTCCTCCATCAAGATAAATAGGGAGATATAAGCGAGATAGATTATTCAGCTTAAAGCTATTAGGTTTTCTGTGATACTGGCTTCTTAACCCAGGCCTGGTTGACAAATTTTTGCCAATTTTTTTTTTTTTTTTGAGATACCTTGTGTCTCATTCTGGAAGCTTTCCTTACTAATTCCATAACCCTCTGGAATTAGGGGATCTGGAGACTTTTGGTGGAGAATAACCCGTGGTGCAATGCAGTCAATGTGTCCTTCAGCACCCTACAAATACAATAAGTCCTGGAAAGATGCAAGCAAGGGACTCTTTAAAAAAAAAAAAAAAGGGGGTACAGGGATTAGCTAGGAAGGAAGAGATGGATTTCCCTTGAGCCAGTGGTGAAATAATGAATCATGAAAATAGAGACCTTGTATTTTAAATGACACACAAGGGACACCTTCCCGTTCAACCTGCTTCCCACTTAGGGTTGTCAGCACAAATCAGAACTGGGACAGTCTGCCAAGGCAACAGCCTGGTTCAGCGTGTGGCAGGAAGGCTGTCAGGGAGTCGGGTCGTGCCTTACATGTAGAAAGCCTCCTGTCATCAGACTAATCACAGAGCCTTTTCCTTGTAACTAATGGGTAGTTTTCTTTAATCTCCAGAAATCTCTGATCAATTAACTGCTATTTAAGCCAATCAAGGAAATTGAGATATGGGGTTAATTAGCTTTCTGAAGGTTACACACAGTATCAGCAGAGAAGCCTGAAGTGGAACTCAGGGCAGAACAGGTAGATGTGCACAGCGTGAAAACGAGGTGACATCCAGGTGGTAATGAAGATGTGAACGGGCACCAGGAGATGAGACATTCTCCGCCCACCACGGGAAACCCAGGGGTCCTCTACTGCAGCTCCTTCAAGGAAACTAATTTCTCCATTGAACAATTAATTGTGTTTGTGTTTTTTTTTTTTTTTTTAATTTATTTTTTTTGGCTGTGTTGGGTCTTCCTTTCTGTGCGAGGGCTTTCTCCAGTTGCGGCGAGCGGGGGCCACTCTTCATCGCGGTGCGCGGGCCTCTCACTGTCGCGGCCTCTCTTTTTGCGGAGCACAGGCTCCAGATGCGCAGGCTCAGTAGTTGTGGCTCACGGGCCCAGTTGCTCCGCGGCAATGTGGGATCTTCCCAGACCAGGGCTCGAACCCGTGTCCCCTGCATTGGCAAGCAGACTCTCAACCACTGCGCCACCAGGGAAGCCCTGTGTTGGTGTTCTTAAAGCACGTTTGACTTCACACTTATTTCTTCCTAGGTCAGCCCATGGCCTCATCAGCCCTTAACTTCTCTGGGCAATTGTGAGGAATTAACGGTACAGCACGTGTGATGATTTGATGGTGAAGATTTAAGGCTGTAACGCCCGTGAAAGTTTTAGCCAGAGCCAAGCACACGAGGGCCAATGATTAGCCATTATTATCACTGTTTTCTGCCCCCAAGTTCTATCAGTGCAAACTCCCTGAAATATTATATTTTCTTTTCTCTCTCCCTCTTGTTCTGGCTAACTGCTTTCTCCTTTTTCAGTTTTAGGTGGCTTTACCACATGGTCGGTGGGCAGCCCTGCCTGTCTCCCCAGTGCCCCCATATCATCCTGGTTTGGCATCTCTTCCCCAGATTTTTTTTGCGTTCTGTCAAGCTCATGACTCAGTCGGTTTATCTGAATACAATTTGTTTTTCTGTGACAAAGTATGACTTTTACTCAAAGGGATATCTGGCCGTGTTTCTTGGTCAGTCTAAGCATGGGATGTATTTGTTTCTCCAAGTGTGACATTGCAGAAATCCTGGGATAGATTGATAGTAGTCTTGATTTCTTTGGTTGTTGCGTAAGTTTCCTGTTGCTGCTGTAACAAATTTTCATAAATCTAGTAGTTTGTAACAACACATTTATCAGTTTTCTTCCTCTCTCCCTCTCTCTCTCTCTGCCATACTTCCTTTCTTCCTAAGAGATTTCACAGACAAAGTATTATAATTTAGATAGGGGCTGTAGAACAGACATTTATAGAAAGCTGTATAATTTCAAAGATTTCATCGCATGCATTATCTCAACAGATCCTTACAAGTCCCCATGGAGGTGTTTAGGTTAATTACCCTTATTTGCGGATGAGAAGACTAAAGCTCTACAGCCTAAGGTCACATACTCATTCCATGAAATCACATCCCACTTCATCCAGCTCTTATCCTCTTTGCACTAGGCCACCACACCTCCCTGGTCCCCATTCCATCCTTTATACAGTTTCCTTCTGAAATTCCCAGTATGTTGTATTATCTCTGAAAATATCTTTGGAAGTTTTTAGTTTTTGCCTGGAAGATTAACAGGCAAAATGCACTTTCTTGAAACTATTATTGATGGCATTTCCATAACTAGGGTCATAGGTTGGTACTATTTAATACTGAGAATGTGAGGTTTGCTTTTCCCCTTTGGCAAAAATAAATGGAACAAAAGGAAAGTGGATAATCTGGGATCTATGAGAGTTCACACTCTAAACCCTGGGAATCCACCTTCCAACCTGCAGGCTAAGTGAGAACCACTTGAACTGGACATGGGCTCCATCTGAGATTCATAATACAATAAACATTTATCCTAATTAGCCAGTAGACATGAACTCAGAGGTCAGCAGGAATTAACCATCTGTCCAGATACCACGTCTCTCTCAGACACCTCAGACAAGAGGCCATGGATCAATGACTAATTTTCGCTGAAGCTGAATACATCATTTGGAACTACACAAATTGCATTCCATTACAATGAAAAGTCTTGAAACAGAAGCTATAAGCAAGACACTGACAAGAGAGAGGCGGTGTAGTGGAGGAGAAAGAGCACAGGTTCTGTTAGAAGTGGATGGTCCACGGCTTTGGTCCTGATTACAGCATCCTCTGAGGCTTTGGCCACAGATTATTATTTTTGTCTGCTATTGCCAAATTTTGTGCCATTTAATTCCACCACTCTGGTTACAACTGATTATGGTGTGGAACATTTTTCAGGCCTCCAGTGACCATGAATACGCTTGATATTGTCAATAGTAACGACTTATGAGTTCACTGTGCAATAGACTTCCCAACAGAGACACTTCATATTGGATACTGTTTATTGGAGCATAATAACGTGAAGAGCAGTGAAGTATACAACTGGCATTTGTTCATACCAATTTCTCTCTCCTCATACCTCCAGCATCTCTATCCTCTTCCTCACATTTAGCTGATAATCGCATTTCTAACTTTACTGAGAAAATAGAAGCACTCAGAAGATCTGAACAAACTGCCTCAACTTTTATATCCAGCTACCATCATCCCTACTCATAAACTCTATTTTTACTCCTACTAATTTGTAGAGATGACTTGCCCATGTGTCTCTCTATGGCTAACGCTTCCCCTTGTGCAGTAGATCCCATCTCTTTGTGCCTGTCCAAGGGTATTACCCTTCTTTCTTCTGCATCAATTTCTTCTTCTATTCTGGAACGTTATCATCAAGATAAAAAACACTATTGTTTCTGCATCTGAAAAAAAAAAAGTCCCTCTTGACTTCGTTTCTTCCTTCAGCTATTACAATCCTCGCTTCTTCTTCATAGGGAAATTTCTCAAAAATGATATATGTACTTACTGTTTCCAATCCCTCCCCTCCTGTTAATTTTTTTAATGAGTTCTAATCAGATGTTCATTCTTACACTCCACCAAAACTCCTTTATAAGGTCACCAGTGACTAGTGTGCTGCTCAGTCAATCCTGTTGCCCATCCTCATTTGACTTAACAGCAGCATTTGGTAGAGTTAATCACTCTCTCCTCCTTGAAATATTTTCTTCAGTTAGACTCCAAGATATTACACTTCTTTGATGTCCCTCCCTACCTCACAGTTCTCTCCTCCTCAGTTTTCCTTGCTGGTTCTTTCTCTATTCCTGACATTGGAACAACCCAGGGCTCAGTCACTGATTCTCATCTCTTTGCTATCTACACTCACTTGTTGATTTCAGCCAGTCTGAACACAGGTAGCAAGTCCCACCTGTGTGCTGAAGACTCTCAACCTTACATCTCTAGTCCAGACCTCTTCCTTTAACTTTAAGTTTGTATGTCCAACTGCCTACTGGCCATCTTCACGTGGATAAAATGGATATCTCAAACCTAACACGTCTAAAACTGAACTCCTGATCTCCTCCAACCCCACTGGTACTCTAGATATTCTGCTCAGATAATGGAAACTCAATCTTTCCAGGTGCTCAGACCCCAAAACAAACAAACAAACAAACAAACAAAACACTCAGTGTCCTACTTGTCTCCTTTGTTTCTCTCACGTCACATATTGTACGCAGTTCACCAGGAAATCCTAAGTCCTGCCTTTAAGATAGTATATCCAGAATTTGACTCCTTCTCACCATTTTTACCATATTAACCAGGCCTGGGCCACCATTAGCTCTTGCTTTGGCTATTGTAATAGCCTCTTAACGATCTTTCTTCTTCCATCTTCACCCTCCTACCATTTATTTCCAACTCAAGGGCCAGAGTGATCTTGTTACAAAATAAGTCTGATCATGTCACATTTCTGCTTTAAAAAACTTCCTTAAAGTGGCCTATTAGGCCCTTCACAATCGGGGCAATGTTAAGGCTCTAACCTCACCACACTTACCCTCACCTTAGTTACTCCACTTTAGCCACACCGGCTTTCCTCTTCTCCTTGAACATGACAAGCATGTTTCGGTCTCTGGGCCTTAGTAATTTTTGTTTTCTCTGACCAGAGGATTGACTGATTCCTTACCTCCTTTAAATACTTCCTTAAATGTCACCTTCTGAGGTTGAGGACCTCCATGAACACTGTGTGTAAAATCACATTCCCAGCACATTTCTTTCCTTTCTTGAACAATTTTTGTCCATAACTATTACCATCTGCTAGCACAATATACGGATCATTTATGATTTTATTTATGTCTACCTTTCCAGTCCAGAATATAAATTTCTTGAAATGAGGGCTTTTTGTCATTTTTGTTTGTTGATATCTCTACAGCAGCTAAAATGGTGCCAAGCTTAATAAGCACACATACACATTAGAGATTTTCAGATTAAAGGGAATGAGTGAATAAATGAATAAAATAGACTTCTCAGAGAATATAAAGAGTACCTTCTCACAAGCACTCTTTTTATCACTAAACAAAATAATACGTAATATGGAAATTTGGTTATGATAAAGGTGACATCACAACCCACCAGAGATACATCAGAAAAAAATATGAATTCATGTATATACAAGATTATTTGTTTAAGTGTAATCAAATAGCCCTACATGGCAATGAAAAGTTCTTCAGAGATGAACTTAAGCTAAAATCCCACTACTGGGCATATACCCAGAGAAAATCATAATTCAAAAAGACACATGCACCCCAATGTTCATTGCAGCACTATTTACAATAGCCAGGTCATGGAAGCAACCTAAATGTCCATTAACAGACGAATGGATAAAGAAGATGTGGTACATATATACAGTGGAATATTACTCAGCCATAAAAGGACTGAAATTAGGTCATTTGTAGAGATGTGGATGGACCCAGAGACTGTCATACAGAGTGAAGTAAGTCAGAATGACAAATATCATATATTAACGCATATAGTGGAATCTAGAAAAATGGTACAGATGAACCAGTTTGCAAGGCAGAAATAGAGACACAGATGTAGAGAACAAACATATGGACACCAAGGGGGGAAAGGAGGGTTGGGATGAATTGGGAGATTGGGATTGACATATATACACTAATATGTATAAAATAGATACCTAATGAGAACCTGCTGTATAGCACGGGGAACCTCACTTCACTGTACAGTAGAAACTAACACAACATTGTAAAACAACTATACCCCAATAAAATTTTTTTTAAATAATATGTAGAGGAAATAATAAAATTAGAAAATCACTATTTGAAAACTCTGCTAAAATAATTGTTTCAGAATGAAACCATTGGATGAAAGGTTGTTGAGGGAACTTCACAATGAAGGAATTGGGAATTAACACTTGAACCCACTGGTCCAGTTTAGCAACACTGAACTTGGCACAACTAACTTATAAGAAAAAAGGAAGCTAAAAATACCAGTTGAATATCACAATAAGCAAAGAGATGAGTAAAGAATATGTGATAATCATATTGCCCAAACAAGGATTTTCTTGAGTTAAAGGAGGTGTTACCTAGGGTGGAAAAACGTATACATTAGAACGATCCCATGTAAAGTGTAGTTTTATTATTCAGAATATAAATATTCTAAGAGACAATTGACCTGTTTTTCACAAATCTATAAGAAAGGGAAAGAAAAGAGGGACTTCTTAATAGATAAATGTAACAAATGGATATTGATTTTTGGTTTTGTGGATGTACTTTTTGGATATGCTTTACAAAAAAAAGTGTAAAAAGACATTATGGAGACAAAGAGAAATTTGATTATGCCCTGGGTATTTGATCATAATAAGGAACTAGTAATAATTTCATTAGGTCCTATAATGGCATTATAGTTTGTAAAATTTTGTTCATGTTTGCTAGCAATATATACTAAAAAATGTAGGAATGAAATGGAGTCTTGATTTGCTTTCTCTACTACAGCAACACATCTTTTAAAAGAACAGATTAATCAGTTATGGAAAATAATTGACAACTATTGAATCTGGGTAATAGATATGTAGATTTATCAGACAATTCACTCTACTTTTGTGTATTTAAGTATTTTCTAACAAATCTTAAAATAACGAGTAATGTTAAACCTTGGTGCTGCTCCTACGTTCTAAAAGATGATGAACCATTGATCTCTTTTGCCGTGAGCTCAGGAGTGTATTGTACTCTTAGAAATGATAGGACCTCAAGGGACTATTTCCTGGCACTTTTTTGGATTTCTATATGTCCTTTTCATTAACTCCCAACATAAGAAACTGAGGACCATAACTCCCTTTCAACAAGAGTCTAAATATAATACCTGAATTTGAATTCTAGCTCTATTAATACCTGTGTGAACACTGACAATTTTCTTTAAGCTTAAGATTCCTATAATATAAAATAATAAAATGAGCATAGTATAGGAATGCTGGGAGAATGTGAGGTAATGTGTATGAAACACTCATGCAGGGCTTGGCATACATCAGGTGATCTTTCCTTGCTTCACTTCCAGCAGAGTCATGGCCAGCACATAGATTCTTCTGAGTCAAACTAGCTATTGGAAAAAGCAACATGACAAATGAATGCCCATTGATTTTGCATCACATGATTTTTATTGAAAATGTATGTATCCACCCCTGCTTTTGACAATACATCCTCAATAAGGTCCAATAAAGGTCATTGTGAGAACGAACTTGATTCCTATCAAATTAAAAGAAATACGACCTCTAAAAAATCAATGCTGTTTCGGAGTGGATTTAAAAAAAAATGCATGCATGGTGGGTTCCAATATTACAGTATAGCAGAGTAAAAACATAAACAGCATAAACTATATCTCATGGGCTTTTTCTAATGCTATAAATATTATTTTCTCAATCAAACTGAAACTTAAAAAAATAAAATAAAAAGAACCCAGAAAGAGCACATATTTTATTTCTATTTAAGTTTAAAATAGACCTTTGGAGGAAATATCAACTCTATTTCTCCTAATTAATCAGAGGTTTTGGTTGTGCTTGCCTGATGGGCTTCCTTCTCTTTTACCTGGGCACCAAAAGCTGTTTCTTTTTAACTTGGCATCAAGAAAGATGTTGTTCTCAAGCTTGGCTCTGAAACCAGCTCTTCCAAGGACACTGCATTATTTCCATAGCTGTTGTTATTGCTGAGAGTCAAACAGTCCCATTTCCTAAGAAACATCCCAGTGATACCCATTTGGATGAGGCAAATATTCATATGCAGTAGGTTTCCCTTCTTTCCCCAAGTTCCATTCTAATGTCAGGGGTTATTTGTTCCCTTTTCAAGGAGAAACACTGGGCTCTTCTTACTTCTTCAGAAAGGTTTGGGCTTGTGAATTCCTCATCCTTTGTTAAATGAGCATGCTCCGAACACCATATGTTTAGAATAAACTTCAAACTCAGTATTCTGTAATAACCCATATACATACATGTATATGTATAACTGAATTACTTTGCTCTACACCTGAAACTAATACAACATTGTAAATCAACTATATCCCAATATAAAGTGAAAATTAAATGTAAAAAATTGAAAAAAATAAAAACCTCAAATTAAGCCCTCCAGGAGTTTGATAATCTTTCTTCTACCTCTTCTCTAGCCTCATCTTCAGCAACTCTTCTAGTGATCATCTTCATTCCAGCTTTACAGAATTATGAGCTCAGAGCCTCTTTAGAAATTTTCCTTTTATGTACTAAACCTCTCCTCTCTTATTTGCTCAGCTAATTGTTACTCATCCTGTGGTATACATCTCAAAAATCTCCTATTCCAGGAAGCCTTCTATATTAGTTTCCTGTGACTGCTGTAGCAAATACCACAAACTTGATGGCTTAAAGCAACACATTTATGGTTCTGGAGGCCTGACATCTTAAATCAGTATCACTGAGCCCAAGTCCAGGTGTTAGCAAAGCCTCGTTCTCCCCTGGAAGCTCTAGAGAAGAATCTGTTCCTTGTCTCTTTCAGCTTCTGGTGGCTGTCAGCATCCCTTGGCTTGTGACCACATGTCTTCCATCTTTAAGGCCAGCATCTTCAACTGCCCTTCTCTGTCCCATCTTCACATTGCCTTTTCTTCTGTGTATCTTTGTGTCGAATCTCCCCCTCTACCTCTCTCTTATAAGGATACTTGTGATTATATTTAGGGCATACCTGGATGAAAGAGAATAATCTCTCCATCTAAAAATCCTAACTGAATTACATCTGCAAAGCCCCTTTATCCAAATAAAGTAACATTTACAGGTTCCAGTGATTAGGACCTGATATATTTGGGGGGACATTATTCAGCATGACACATCTTCCTTGTTCTTTTCTTCCAACTATAGCTCTGCTTTACAGGCTGGATCATGAACCCCTTATCTGAATACTGATTTAAAACCTTGTATTTAACTTTATCATGGTACGTATAATGATGATGATGGCAATTTTGATGTTGATAGGTAAGATATATCAATTGCTTATAGTATACTGGGCACTACTCTAAGAATTTCACAGATGTTATATCAATCAATTCATACAACAATTTTAAAATGTAGGTGCAATGCTCATCCCCATTTTTCAGATGGTGTTACTCAGGTACCATGTCTAGCAAGTGGACTTTCTGAGATTTGAATCCAGGCAGTCCAATTCAGAGCCTGTGCAGTGTTGCACCATGAATATCGATTCACCTGCTGTCTCCCCAGTTCACTGTAAGGTCCTGGAAGCCAGACAATATCCTCAGCTTCTAGCATACAGCTGATGCTCAGTGATGTTTGGGAAATAAGTTTATAGGCAGATTCTAAACTGGATCTGCCCTTAAATAGATATGGGGTCTCAGACATGTGTGTAAAACTTTCTGGACCTCAACTATTTAATCAGGATGTTGGACTTTGGATGACCACCATGATCCTTAATGTTTTATGAACAGATCATCTCAGACATCCATTTGAGGTCTAAAATCTGTTGGATTAAGGTGACTGATTCACTTGGCCCAGGTTGTTGAGAATACTCAGCTCAGGGCACTGTTAACGATTTATCACACTGGGGAAGATAACTTTTGAAGTAGAAGTCATTTTAGAATGTCCATGTTCCAAAAGCTTTGAAGGAATGCCAGAAGTATTAATAACATCTGTTTTCCCAAAATAGGCACATCGCTTCTACTTCTGGTGGGAAAGACTATCCTTTTTGGATTCTCTCAAAAGACTGTGTTTTATTCACTATTGCCTGTCATTCCTGAAGCCTAATGACACAGAGTCATTCCACCTAGGTGACCTACCCACATAATAAATGAATACTAATATCTCAATCTTGGGTTGGAGGACCCAGGTCACACATCTATATAACATTCTGCCAATGGGTTAATGAATAGTGAATCAAATAAATTCAGAAATTAACCTCAGATGTAAGAGCTGCATGCATGCACACTCATTTAGTGCTTTCTACACAAGTTACTTCATAAAGCATTTCTTGAATACTAGAATGTGAACCTTCTAGACACTTATAAATATTAATTGACAATAAAGGGAAATACTGAAAAAGTTATTAAGAGCACTGTATAGTGCTGATTTGGTCTTCAAGAGCCCTCAGAAACCCTCTTCAGTTGGAATAACATTCATGGAAACATGAACCAAATAAAAGACTTTAGGCTACACTTTGAATGACGTTGCATATGATTAACTTTCATTATCATTAATGTGTATTATGGTCATATCCCCAATGACATGTGGCTGGGAGGAGAGCTCCTTTAGTGGCAAAACTGTTATCTTATTGCTGTTGTTGCTATTTCAGTTTGGGTTCCTGGTACGAAGTGATGATCGCACAGCTTGAAAGCTGCTTCCTTTAGTGGAAACAGCATAGGCTTTGGAGCCAGCCAAGTCTGGATTCAAATCCCAGACACTGCTGGTGAGTTGTGTGGCTATGGGCAGATATCAATTTGCTTCTTCTGGACATTTTATGTAAATGGAGTTATACAATAAGTGGTCTTTTGCATCTGGCTTTTTAAAATTAGAATAATGTTTTCAAGGTTCATCCAGGTTGTACCATGTATTTTATGCCCAAATAATATTCTACTGTATGGATATATCATACATCAGTTAATGGACATTTGAGGAATTTCTACTGTTTGGCTATTACACATAATCCTGCTACAAACATTTCTGTACACATGCTTTTTACAGACATATACTTTCAGTTATCCTGGATATACATAGGAGTGGAACTGCTGGGTCATAAGGTGTGATAGTAAGAAAAATTGCCCTACAAAATATACATATTCTAATTCTTGGAACTTGTGAATAAGTTATGTTCCATGGCAAAGGGAATTTAAGTTTGTGGATGGAATTAAGGTTGCTAATCTGCTGAGTTTAACATAAGGAGATTATCCTGATTAATGGAGAGGGACCAATGTCATTGTAAGGATCCTTAAAAGTGGAAGGGAGAGGCAGAGTCAGAGTTTCTGAGGGAGATGTGACTATGAAAGGATGGTCAAAGTGATGCAGATTTGCTGTATTTGAAGATGGAGGAAAGAGACCACAATCCAAACAATGGAGGCCACCTCTAGAAGCATGAGAAAAGGAAATGGATTCTTCTTTAGAGCCTCCAGAAGGAATACATCCCCACCGACACCTTGATTTTAACCTAGGGAGACTGTTGTCAGAGTGTCAACATCTCGAACCTTAAGATAATAAATGTGCGCTGTGTTAGACGACTGAGTTTTACATATTTTGAACACCAACTCTTATTAACACCAACTGGTAATGCCACCGGGACAGTTGTGATGTCAAATGATTGTGGCTTTGAGTCAGGTCAATAAACGATGAGTTCTGAGAATGGAGATTTTCAGTGAGCTTTCAGACAGATCAAATAATGCAATTATCCAGGGAAGGGCTTTTAGGATGGTCTAAACCTGTTTTTCCTGCTCCTGTGACTTACAAGTTCCTGGCATAGCTAGCTAGCATAGTTGCAAGGCTGTTGGCTTTCAAGAGCTGGAAGAAGGTAATGGTGTTAGGGTGATTTAAAATGCCAGAGGCTCTCTGTTCTTATTTGATTCAGCCATTTTTCCTGAATAAACACTCCTTTGATGGTTAAAAGCCCAAGTTCTGAAAAAGTAACTTTTGACAATTTTTGCCAGTGTTCTCATTACTTTGTAGAGGAGTGGATTTTCAGAGGCCCTTCCCCTACCATTCTGGAAGTTGACCCCTCTTCTTCCGGATTTCTACTCTGGAGAGCTGGGCAGATTGAGACTGGGACTCAAGTCAAGCACTTTCAAGCTTATATTCTTCTCAAGATGAATCTGAGTTGCCTACTTTCCACCCCCTACTTCCAGGAGTCCCATCCAGGTTGTATTTATTCCTCTGGATCTTCCTGCTTTACCATTCTGTCTTTCCTCTGAGTCTATAGCACAAATGGTTTAACTGCCTACTATGAAGCTCCTTCCCTGACCTCACTGGCCTTTGAGGATGATGGGGCCTTGGGAGCGTGAAGCACTAGCTCTTTTTGAAGGAGTCCTTATAGGTCTATGGTCTCTAGACTTACTTGGGGTCTAAGAGTTACAGGAAATCCTTCTCTGCTAGTGCCCACTCCATGTCTGTTAAGCTGCTTCTCCTGACCTCTGATGCTCTTTTACTCTGCACTATGCTCTGAGAGCCAGAAAAATAGGCTCTAGTCCTGGATCTGATATCTGTTGGCTTCTTCTGTTAGACACATTATCATACTTCGCAGGAACTGATAGACAAATGGTGATAAAACAGCAAAGTCACAAGACTGTTTGGACATCACAGATGATAATTTATTGGAAAGTACCTTCTGCAGTCTCTATCTCATTTGGCTAACTTATCTTAGGCTGTAGGAATCCACACTCTTCAATATTCATTTTGCTTGAGCTGTTTTTCTCCAACGGTTGCTCTTGAGTTCTCTCCAAAGATCCTTATCAGTGTTAAAAAAAATATTTTTGTGATCAGTTTGAAGATACTTTGCAAAATTAATTTTAGTCTATTTTAGATTGCTTGGAGGACCACCTCATAATTATATACTCTAGGCAAAATTTTTTTCCTCATGTTTATTTATTTTTTATTATATTGTCAACAGTTAGCATTACCTTCATTGTGGAAAAAGAAGCAAAGTAGAATTTAACATGAAAATGATGCATGTATTTCAAATAGCAACTAAATGACATCACAAGTCATAATAATAAATTGAATAGAGACAAACGTTGGAAGAACTGAATTATTAAATTACACAAAATTGATAAAAATAGAACACACACACGCACACAGACTTTGCCCAAGCAGCCATTACGATACTCACATTTCAAACAGCACTTTTGGTTTCAGCAAAATTATATCAACTGACGTGTAAAGCTGATGTTGATCCCTTGGAATATAATGGTTCTACAGTTTTGTTTGTGATAACTTGGTGAATATTTTCAGGTTTTATACCAGGGTAAGAGCTATAAGCATAAAGTGATTATAATGAGTTTATATGTACGTCTATATAAGTTATATTATAATAAAATTATGCAGACAGCACTAGGGGGTCCATGGAAATGTTTTCCTTGCAGATGGAATGTATACATTGCTCAAGTTTGAGAGGCACTGCTCTGCATCCAGAAACCAGGCAAAGCTCTCAGGGAGCCTTCAGTTTATACGCAGGCTGAAGGCATGTCTTTAGGTCACAATGACAAAATAAAGAGACAAGAGACACTTTCTCACATAAAGGACAGAAAGTTGTACATCACAAAAAGACACAGAAAAGTCTTGTGCAGAAACTAATTTAAAATAATGAAGAGAGTTTTCTTTACTGGAAAGGGAATAAGTAAAATATGAGAACATTTTGGGAGCCCATTTTTAAGAACGTAGGCCTGCGAGAAAGAAGGTCTGATTTAAAATTCTATTTCTACCCCATATCTTTCAAGTTGTCCCATTGGCTGCAAAGCCTAATGTTCCTAAGTCTCAGTTTCTTCAACTTTAAAATGTCTCCTTCATAGATTTGTTATGTGGGTCAAATAATATTGTAGAAGTTGAAAGTACTTTGTCAGACACGAAATCCTGATGGTGATGTTACTATATTTCATTTTGTTAGATGTTCATAAAGGGTCCCTGGAAATTGTTCCAATTCTTTGCAGTTGAACATCTCAGCAAGAAGATAAAAAGCCCTAGAATGCTCAAGGTCAGTGAAATAAACAATTCCTGCGTCTAATCTAGGCTGAGATCTCAGCAAATGCACAGTTGATGTATTCTACAAAACCTTAGGGAGATGGGTTTAGACCAGATCTTTAACTGACAGAAAATTTTGACATTTCAATAGGTTTTATTTGTGTTAATCACAAAGTTTCTTCTATAGATAAAATGAAAAAGAAAACCACCTCACATTTCTCAAATCTGTGCACACATATATTCCTACACAATTCACCCACAGAAACATCCAGGCCCATCCATGTATTTGTGTTTCTGTAGAGACACACACGATAGTGTGCTTACACATGCATGAACCACCTGCATACACATGCCCTACTCACTTTTGAATGGACCCAATTCCCATTGACCATAGTAACCCAGAGTCTATCATAATTAGTTTCCAGCCTGCTTTATGAGGACAGGGCCAAAACGTCCTGGTCTTTCCTCTCACAGCATTTATCTCAACCAGGGATTCCCCAACATCCTCTTCTTTAGATCATCCTTAGAAGGCATTTTGGGAGCCACAAAAACAGGTTTGAAAGTCAGTCATGCTTAGATTTGAATTATGACCTTGGGCAAGTGATTTGATCTTTTTGAGCCTCGTTTCATTGATTGTAACTTGGTGGTAGTGAACACTACCTCATGGACATGAAGGCATTAGAGGCAATGATATGAGTTTCCTCTATGCTCTTTTGGTTCTATTTGAAGGTGCTTTTCTTCAGAATGATACATATATGTGGATAGTAAGAACCACAGAAATTTTAGATGAAGTCAGGCAGGAGATGTTCTCATCCAAAGTGGCCCCAGGATCTTTAAAGGGAGAAACTCATGCATCTCCTTAATGTTCATTTGTTACCAGCTTGGCTTCCCTTCCTGCACATCTTCTCAGTTCTTACGTCTTTAGTATTAACTTTTCTTTGCTTGCTCAGATTTGCTACTTGCTTCTGATTTTCCATGACCTTGTTGGACACGGATTTACCTCAAGGCATCCTCTCAGCTTCTGACTCCATCATAATAGCTATGGTCTCACCATGTTGCTCAGTTCCACATTTGTAAGAGAAGAATTTGATGTCAAGACATCTTTTTCACACCAGGCCATACAAATTTAACTTTGGAGTCCCACAGACCTGAGATAAAAATCTAACTCCAACTTTTATTAACCCTGTGACCTTAAGCAAGTTGTTAAACTCTCAGAATCTCAATTTTCCCATGGTCATATGGAGAAAATTATGGTTCTTACATCCATTGGATTGTTGTGAGGACTAAATCCAATAATGTATGGTAAATGCTTAGTATAGTACATGGTATATATTGAACCATAAAGAAATGCTATACTTTAGTGTCAGTTCTGGTCATAGACCAGAGGTCAACCTGAGAATAGGCTGACTTTTTGCCAAGTGCCCACCCTTGGCGCATTAGTCACAGTCACTGGACAACAGAGGCCGTGGGTTGTTCCCTTAGACAAGAGTGTCAGCAGGACAGGCTTTCGGTAGCCACATCTACTCAAGAGATTATGGGATGCAGTTTCCTTTAATTCTATATAAAGTTAGAAAATAATGCAACAAAATCAAGCTGTGTATATATGACCGTAAAATAACTTTGGGGAGGGCTTCCCTGGTGGCGCAGTGGTTGAGAATCTGCCTGCTAATGCAGGGGACACGGGTTCGAGCCCTGGTCTGGGAAGATCCCACATGCCACGGAGCAGCTGGGCCCGTGAGCCACAATTGCTGAGCCTGCGTGTCTGGAGCCTGTGCCCCGCAACGGGAGGGGCCGCGATAGAGAAAGGCCCACGCACCGCGATGAAGAGCGGTCCCCGCACCGCGATGAAGAGTGGCCCCCGCTTGCCGCAACTGGAGAAAGCCCTCGCACGAACCGAAGACCCAACACAGCCAAAAATAAAAAAAAAAAAAAAAAAAAAAAAAACTTTGGGGAAAAATCCATTAGTATTCAGAAAGTTAAAACGTCTTCATCTTCACATTTTCACTGCCAATATAATAAAAAGGGTCATCTGAGAAATCTTAAGAAGGAGATCTTCTCAAGGTGTTTTGATGAATCCTCCAACAAAACCTGGGGACTGGGTAGGAGAGGGTGAAGCTTCCTGGAGGTGATCCCATACGCTTTGAAGAAAGACTATGAGTTACACAGGTTAGGAAGCATGAGCATGGAGACAGTGGTACTTTCCAGGGAGAAGATGCCATGTTCCCGTATTATACGCACCCGTATTATTGGCAGATGCACACCTACATGTTCAAAATGGGAATCCCCATTCCACAGCCGAGTTTTCCTCAATAAAGTGAATGACACACGAATGATTTTAGTTTCTCAATACATATATCTTCCCTAACAAGTAGTTTGGGTTCAGAATGAGGGAAATCTGGGTGTCATTAACAATTACTACTTCAAACAGTTTACTAAAGTACTTGCCAAGTGTCCAACCCATGTGTTGGACCAATCCTTACCTGTTATTCTACAAAAGGAAACTTCCAGAAAAGTTCTTGATCTTGAGCAGTGACCACAGGAACCCAGACTGCTTCAAATTGTCCTGAATTATTTCTGGGCTCCTCAGTGGAGAGTCAGACGAAGGCTCAGAAAACCCTCATTTCCACGATGTTCCCCTCACACTTCCAGGCACCGAGGTCCCGTCTGGGACTGCTTCAGACCTGCAGATGCCAAGTCTGTGTAGCCCACGGCAGGTGGAGGAAAGCCTCCATGATCTGGGGTTTATGGTGTAACAAGGGTACCAGAGCAGCTGTGCTTGGCTCTCAATAGGAACTTACTTGTCGAACAGGTATGCTTTTAGTCTTTGAAAAGGTGAAAATTGAAAGATACAGAAGCAAAAAGAGAACAATTTAACAACCATCTGTATACCTGCCGTTTGCAATTAACAAGTATGAACATTTTATAATATTTGTTTCACAAATTGTCATTAATACAATAATATCACTGTCAAGTTGAAGCTCACTGCTTAGTCCCATTCCAGATCACCCACTCCTTCCCAAGAGACAACTATTAGGATGAATTTGATGTATAACTTACCAACCAAATATTTGTACCTTGAATACATAAACCATATGCTGAAGTTTTAAAATTTTTTTACAAATATTATCATACAATATTCAACTTTTTGTAATTAGCTTAGATTTCATTCAACATGATGTTTTTTTTTAAAGGTCTGTGTTGGTCCACTTAAATCTAGTTCATTTGTTTAAATTGCTGAATTGTATTCCATGGATAGATGTATAAGTTGGGTTTTTCGATTTTACCTACAACATCTCTCTTACAAGTATCCAGGCATCACATTACAGAAACCTGTGTAGATTCAGATTTAGGAATAGATAGCCAACATGTGGCCCTGAGAAATCCATGGTTATCTCTAAATGAAGGCTATTTACTTATTTATTTTTCCTTTCTGAGTTAAATTTACCATTCCATTTTTTCTTAGGATGAATCTTTATTTTACTCACAGTGTTGCATATTGACTTTTATAAGGCCATGGAACAACTTCCTTGATATTTTTATATATGTCTGAACCCCAGGGAATGTTATAGATGCAGATTTCCATAGTCTGTCCCTTTAATTTACCAAACATTTTCATATATGCCAAAAATCAGCAGCAGAGTTGAGCAGAATACCCAAATTCACCAATAATGCTTCAGACCTGCCACATTTTTCGTTATCCACTTAATTATTCTCTTGTCTCCTACAGGAGTTTCCAAGTACAAAATTACTTTTATCAAACACTCAATATCTCTTTCCTTTCTAGAAATGAGGATCACATAACTGATCATGTACTATTTTTGCCTTGGCCACTAGGAAACTCAGAACCAAATTTGTTGCTGAGATAGAATCGTGGCCTTTCCTTGGTGCTGAAGGTTTACTTCAGCTTCATTTAGCTATTTCACAACATATTCCAACATGAAACAACTTATTTGTAAAAAAAGACCATAATTTATGAAACCATGTAATTACTGTACAAACTGGACACTTTGAAAAATGAAAGGCAACAAAAAAGTAGCTAATATTGTATACCTTTTTGAGTTATCATGCTTTACATAGAGTGATATGTAAATGAACTTTCTATAGCTCCATGAGACAAATATTCATATTCAGATGGAGTCTTACTTAAATGACTTCCAACTTTTGAGAAAGATACTGATGCTTTTTTTTTTTTTTTCAGGGTTTGGGTCTTTGGGCTGTGACATCACTGTAACCCCTTCCTGACTCACAGTAAGCACTATATATGATTTTACCATTTTTTCCTATCTTAGGATACAGTTTTATTCCAGTAATGGACTGAAGGGAACAACAACAACAACCAAAAAACCCTGAACATCATCATCACCATCAACTAGGAAAACAATAACAAAGTGTCTTTAGTAATATTTTCAAAACTGGTCTTATAATATGAAGACCTCTTATCATTTATTCAAGGCTTAATATGTCAGACAACTTGCTAAATACTTTGCCTATATATCTTACATATTTTACTCTTCAACACAGGTCTCTGATATAGATACTATTCCCTAGTTACACAGAGGTAGAATCTTGGGCTGAGAAAGGAAAAGTTATTTTCCAGAGTCACATAGCATGTGCATGGCTGAATAGGAGTTTATCACCTGGTCATTTTCTTCCAGAGCCAGTGCTCATAACTACTAAACTCTCTTATATCAGTAATGTAAGCAATTTTTTTTAAACTAGTGATATTTCTTATCAGCATGACCATGGATTGAATCATAGAGTTCGGAAGGGCATTGTATTTTTCAGTAATTATTAACTTAGGAATTGTAACTTGTAAATAGGCTTGTCCAGGCCAGAGACATGATTAACAAAAATGTACCAGTTCTTATCTACCAGTGATTACAAGTCCTCCTTGTGTGCAAGTTCCTCTCCTTTGTCAGGCCAAGAGGGGAAGGATATTTGGCTGTGTGTGGTGAAGACTCTCAGATGGCAGGGGTAGGAAAGGTGATTTTTTCTGCTATGGGAGAAAACTTATCTCAGCATAGCGGAGTCTGTTAGGTTCTTTAGGAGGTCAAGGCCACAGAGGGCTTAGTTCCTTTCAGTGGTCAAGAGTCAGATTTATATATACTAGGAAGACAGGGTCTGATCAAACCCATCTTCCTCTACTTTCTTCTCCCTGCTGCTTTCCCCACCCCACCCCCTAACCCCATCTCTTTCCTCCAGGATCACGCTAAGCTGTGTCACTCCCAAGAGAAGCTGCTAAGATGGCTTTTGTTCCAAGTGGCATAAGCTGAATTTCTGCCAGCGTCAGGCAGTCCCTCACCCAAGACAAACTGTGCTGCCCATCAAGTGCCCTTGGTACTTTTTGAACGATTCAGCTTCGTAGGTTGAATTCAGCCCTGTCTGTGGTTCTCAAAGGAACCTCGGTATTCAACAGCCTGTTTTGAACCATCCTTCTTCTGCCTGCCCTACTGTCTGTTCTCTGATTATCTCTTTGGTATGTGTACTTGGCCTTATAATATTTGGTATTCAAATTTTGTTATTATTAAGATGTTTAAATAAAAAAATATGATTTCTTTTACATTTAAAAATGTTTTACTTAAATTTTGTCCTTATTTTGTTCTTATTTGTTCCATGATGTTTGACTTTGTCTCTCTCTGTCTTGATTTTGGCTTGGCTCTTTTGGACAAGATTTACTTGAATAGACCTACTGGTAACATCCCCTCTATTTGGCAAGCTCAGAGCTGACCCCTCTTTGGATTCTGTTCTTGGAGGCATTTCTCTTTTGCATATTTTCTAGGATGGTCCTAGGTAATCTAGATAATAAGAGGGGATTGTGATAACGTGTAAAAACAGAACCTTCACAATTCAATTTACTATTAATAAGAATTAAAAAAATATGGACATCATTCACAGAGCTGAACAAAGAGCAAAATGTACAGTCAACAGGTTATCTAGACGACAAAGACTATCCTAGAATAATTCCTGGTTTGCTATAACCAAAAACTCATATATACATAGCAAAGTAATCAAGGCAAAGGAAAACAGTGAGAACCAATAAAATCTTTCACACTGTACAACAATTCTGCCTTCTATTTACCCTCCAAAGAGACCATTGCTTTAGCATAGCTTTTGTTCAGAGTTGTATTTCGTTTGGCAGTCCTGCATGCAAAAACAGTAATGGACACACATACATTTTTGTAATGACATAATTGTTTTTTCTCCAGAGAAATGGTTCCTTTGATGTCCAGGGAGAAAGGAGGCAAAAGTTCCTTTGAACTAGTTTCTTTGCTCAGCAGACTATTGTGCTAGTTATACAGCACGCCTGGAATTCTGGAGGGAGCACGAGGTAACACATGAGAGCCCGGGTGCTGGAGTCAGCCGCCTGGGTTTGAACTCTGGCTGTGCAACTATCCAGCTGCATGTTTGCTAAGCTACTTCAGCAACGTGCTCCTCACCATCAACCTTTATAAAATACTAGGAACTACCTCAGAGGGTTTTGTGAAGATGGGATGCAATTCTTCAGATCGAGAGCTTAGAACAGCGCTGCAAAACAGCAGTTCTCAATCTATTTTAGTCATTCTTAGTTTGTAAGAAAGCGAGCAACTTTTACAAAGTGTGACAGGAAGGTCACTGGCTCCAGAGTCACACAATCTTGTGCCATTAAGTAGCTGTGTGATTCCTGTTCAGTCAGTTCTTGGAATGTTAGTTCCTCCATCTCTAAAATGTGGATAATCATACATAGTCCTAAAGGTTCTTCAAAGAGTTCATGTATGTAAAGCTTCAGGCCCAAGATAGATGTCCAATAAATCTCAGTTCCTCTTCACTGGAAAAGCAGTGGAACAAATGGAAGAGGGAGAAAATGGGGGCATTAATAGGAAATACTTTTATAGGATTCTCTGCACATTATGGGTCAGTTGAGGAGTGGCTTGGAGCCAACTCGCAAGGTAGGACTTCCTTCTTTGCTTGACGATGCTCTTCTTTCCCTGCCATACCTCTGGATGTCCTTAAGCCAGCCACTGTCCTGGGAGTGAGACAATAAGAACCAGTGAGTCTTCTTCCCTAACCTGCAGGACCCTCAGAACTCTGCCCACACAACCCCCAAGGGTTGGGTGTTGGTATCTCTGCACGAGTGTGTGTGTGTTTGTTTCTTTGCACGTGGGTATGTCCCTGTGAGATGGTGTCCACCATCAAGGTTACCGTCTCACCCTCTACAGTCAAGACAGATCTGGATTGAAGTTCCTGCCTGGACACCTTGATGTATGACCTAGAGGAAGTGACTTAACTGCAACTAAAAGCTAGAAATGATGGTAGCACCCTTCACAGAGGATTAAGGTGAAAGACAAACCGAGACAAAGGACTGAAAATCATAATGGTTGGTGTGCAGTACATGCTAGAGCGAAGCTGACTGCATTGATTACGACAATCATCATTAATCTCTCTGTCGATGAGCAGATACAGGGCTGTGGCTGTGAGGCTCACATGGTGGTGTGGGAAGAAATCACATGGGTGCCTTCCTCTCTTTTTCTAAGAAAGCAGGAAGAGGATTTGCAAGCCCTTCTTTCCTTACCCGGTATGAAGGCATCCTAGGGCTTTACCCACACTGAGCGATTGCATTAGCACAGAGCTATTCTCCTGGGCATTAGCCACGAGCTCACACTAACTTACTAGGCAGTGGGATGTCACGGACAGAGTAAGAAAGACCTGGTCCCATTCCCAGCTTATCCCTTACTATCTGTGGAACTTTGGGCCAATTACTCTGTGAATCCCCATTTTCTTATCTGCAGAATAGAATGATAATATTTATCTGTGAAGCTTAATCATAGATAAATATGACTGCATTTCTAGAACCAAAGACAGAGACCAGCGTTCATTTCAATCATATAACAAATATGTATCATGCTCCTACTCTGTGCCAGGCATTGCACTAGGCTCTTTGGGTGACAACAGGGAAGTGGTCCCCTGCCCTCTTGGAATTTGGAATTACTGGAATCTAATAAATGTGTTCAGAGAATATGAAAATTTTCCCTTCTCCTTTCATCACTTTGTATGGGAACGCTTTATCATTTTGGTGACTTTGGCCTCTTAGTTTCTGTACTCTGCCCCACAGGTGAATTTCAAGTTCAGTGTGCCTTAGGCAAGTCAATTATTTTAAAGCCAGGAAGTTGACAAAGGTAGTTTCGAGCTTGAGGGAGTTCTGAGGTGGGAGGGAGCACAGAGAGCATTGCAAAGAGGGTTCTTTTGTGGGAAGACTTGGGGAGCTGCCATATTCCTAATAAGAAATGAATTTGCCTTTATTTAAAGAAAGAAGTGGTACTTTCCCACACAAAGGGGAAAGGAAATGCTGTCTCCTCTGGCTTTGGCTACCAGTTCTGCCTCTCTGGCTGGGGGATTGCTACAGTGAGGAACGAAAGTGACAAATGCAGGCCTAGCCTTAGATAACGTCCCAGAGAAGTGAAAACAGAAGATAGAAAAGTGCCTGCTACTGGAAGGAATGAACTAGAATGCAAAAAAGGGCATTGCACCATAGCATTGCACATGCCGTGTGCAGTATGGGTCTGAAGGTTAGAGACAGGAGCTGTACTAGTACTGCTTATACTTATATCCTGGACACGGCAGAGATGGCTGGAGTTCAGTACCTCTCTCTCTGCCCCTCTGTGTTTCCCAGCATCCCCTGCAGTTAGATTGGGGTGCATGCGACTGAGCTCTGGTCAATGGGGTTTGAACAGAGCAACTGATTCGATTCCTTGAGCACCTTCTCAGGTGCCAGCTCCTGTTCTCTGTTTTGGGAATTCAGCAGGAAACACAACCAACAGACATTTCTGCCCTCATGGTGCTTATATATTCTGGGAGGGTGGAACAGACAATGGACATGGGGAATAAATAACATGTATAGCAAAATATATGAAAAAGTAAAATATATAAAATGCATTCATATATAATTTATAAAATATACATAAAAATACAAATGTTTACATATAATTTCCTAAATAGAAATAAAACTGTACATATATATATATATATATATATATATATGTGTGTGTGTGTGTGTGTGTGTGTGTGTGTGTGTATCTGATATATATGTGTGTGTGGTGTGTGTGCATATAGGTTACAAAATATAGAGACAGAGATAACTGTTAAGCCAAAAATAAATTAGGTAAGAGGATCAGAATTACCAGGAGAAAAACTGTAAAGAGGGTGTCCATAGAGGCCTCGTAGAGAAAGTGAAATCTGAGGAAAGAGGGGAAGGAAGAGCATGCAGACATCTCAGGAAAGAACATTCCATGGTTTTCATGGACCGCAAGGAGGCCAGTGGCTGGAGTAGAGGGTATAATATAACAAGGGAAGAGACCAGAGAGGGGACAGAAGTTTGGATCATCTGTGGTCTACAAGACCACTTTAAGGCTGTTGGCTTGTAGTTTGAGGGAAACAGGGAAGCCGGCACAGGAGGAGTCAGATGTGACATATTTCATATAACCTGAGAATCACTCAGGTTGCTGTTCTGAGGATACACTGAAAGAGATGTGAGGAGCAGTGGCAGGGACAGAGGCAGAAAGACCAGTGTGGAGGCTTTTCCAATGTTTCAGTTAAGAGATAAGGCTGACTTGGGCCAGTAGGTGGGAGTGGAAGTGGGAGACATGATCAGATTTGGATATATTTAAAGGTAAAGCCAACAGGATTTGCTGATGAACAAAATCTGGGGAGTGAGAACAAGAGAGGATCAAGGGTGACTCCAAAGCTTTTGCCGGAGCAGTGGAAGAATGGAGTTGCTATTAGTGAGATGGGGAAGGTTACAGGAGGAGTTGGCCTGGAGGGATATCAAGAGCTCAAGTTCAAGATGTCCAGTAGATCAAAGTTTGGGGAGGAGGTCCAGGTGGAAGATGCATACTTAGTAGTCATCAGTGATAGAAGTCATCAAATATTTCATATAGTACTTGAAGCCATAGGACTGAATAGGATGACTTTTCTTTTTGTTTCTTTTTATTTTTTTAAATGGAGTTTAATATATATGTTGTGTTAATTACTGATGTATAGCAAAATGATTTACTTATATATACATATATACATATATTTGTATGTGTGTGTGTGTATATATATATATATATATATATATATATATATATACATTCTTTTCTATATATTATTTTCCATTATGGTTTATCATAGGATATTGAATATGGTTCTCTGTGCTATACAGTAGGAACTAGTTGTTTATCGAGTCTATATATAAAAGCTTATATCTGCTAACCTCAACCTCCCACTCCATCCCTCTCCCAACCTCCTCCCCCTTGGCAACCACCAGTCTGTTCTCTATGTCCATGATTCTTTCTGTTTCATAGATATGTTCATTTGTGTCATATTTTAGATTCCACATATAAGTGATATCATATGGTATTTGTCTTTCTCTTTCTGACTTACTTCACTTAGCATGATAATCTCTAGTTGCATCCATGTTGCTGCAAATGGCATTATTTCATTCTTTTTTATAGCTGTGTAGTATTCCATTGTATATATGTACCATATCTTCTTTATCCATTCATCTGTCAATGGACATTTAGGTTGTTTCCATCTCTTGGCTATTACGAATAGTGCTGCTATGGACATAGGAGTATGTGTATCTTTTTGAATTATAGTTTTGTCTGGATATATGCCCAGGAGTGGGATTGCTGGATCATATGGCAACTCTATTTTTAGTTTTCTGTGGAACCTCCATACTGTTCTCCACAGTGGCTGCACCAACTTGCATTCCCACCAACAGTGTAGAAGGGTTCCCTTTTCTCCACACCCTCTCTAGCATTTGTTATTTGTAGACTTTTTAATGATGGCCATTCTGACTGGTGTGAGGTGGTACCTCATTGTAGTTTTGATTTGCATTTCTCTAATAATTAGTGATGTTGAGCATCTTTTCATGTGCCTATTGGCTATCTGTAATTTTTCTTTGAAGAGATGTCTATTTAGGTCTTCTGCCCATTTTTCGATTGGGTTGTTTGATTTTTTGGTGTTGAGTTGTATGAGCTGTTTGTATATTTTGGAAGGTAGGCCCTTGTCAGTCACATCGTTTGCACATATTTTCTCCCATTCTGTAGGTTGTCTTTTCATTTTGTTTATGGTTTCTTTTACTGTGCAAAAGCTTGTATGTTTGATTAGGTCCCATTTGTTTATTTTTGTTTTTATTTCTATTGCCTTGGGAGACTGAACTAAGGAGATCAATTTTCTTATCTTTCTTCATTCAAGGTGGTTGAATCACAGGTGCAGTGGCAGAAAGGGAATGAGTCAGCTTGACGAACAGGAACTGGTGAGTGGAGGATGGTCTTAGAGGGAGCCCACCTCCTGGGGAAAATTTTCTGGACTTCCCAGCAGAACCCACAGAGCATTGAAACAAACACACACAAACCAAAACCAAATACCAAAACACTTTACGGGAATTTTACTAAGGTGAAAAAAATAAGCTAAATTATTTACTACATTATTTGGTAACCACAGGTGGAAGGTACCCCTTACTGCCGTGATATTGGCATGCATAAAAGAAGGTATGCATGTTCTGACGAGTCATCCGCTTATCCCAATTGTAGGTCATCGGGCAACTCTGGGGCCATTCTAATACCAGTCTTAGTTCAGAGGTCATTTCAGTAAAATAAAACAGAATTACTTCTCCACTGAAAGCTGATTAATACTTGACTGGTTAATACAGAAATCACATAATTAAATGCGTGCATAGGCCAGACAGGAACTATAAATACATTTAAATGGCCAGGTGTGTAGACAGGAGTGGTGGGGGTCATAACATTGTGGGGATAACAGTGAACATTCAGTTGAGTGTTAACACGTAGAAATAGAGGCCTGATTTTCTGCAAATTTTCAAAAGTCTAGGAATCTGGATTTTATGTAGAAATGATTTCAACATAGTTTATTTTACTAAACATTGTGTACATGAAGCAAAGCCTATCTTCTGTCTAGTTGTAGCTGATTGAACACAAATTTTCTACCACTAGTGGCCCATTATTGCACAACCATTTACTAAGAAACTACTATGTTTTTGGTGGATACAAGTGAACCAGAACTGCATGTGGAAAGATTGAGTCCCACCTAGTGGGGAGGTAGACAGATCAATATGGGGTACGATGCTTTGAGTATGTAAAAGATGAGTCTTAGGCAACATGGGAAGAAAAATTATCTCTGCAGGGACAAGCAACTGGAGACTTCATGGGGGAAGTGAGACTTGAGTTAAACCAAACTTGAGGGATGAAGGAATGTCAAGGTGTTAGAAGTTTGCCAGACTGTTGCATTTGGTTAATTTATTCTTAATGACTAAGCTGTACTGTATTGTTAATGAGATTGTACTACTTATCTGTCACTTTTCATTAAGATCTATGATCCATTTTAGCCACTCATTACAACTTTTTTTTTTTTTTTTTTTAATTTATTTATGGCTGTGTTGGGTCTTGCTTTCTGTGCGAGGGCTTTCTCTAGTTGCGGCGAGTGGGGACCACTCTTCATCGCAGTGCGCGGGCCTCTCACTATCGCGGCCTCTCTTGTTGCGGAGCACAGGCTCCAGACGCGCAGGCTCAGTAATTGTGGCTCACGTGCCCAGTTGCTCCGCGGCATGTGGGATCTTCCCAGACCAGGGCTCGAACCCGTGTGCCCTGCATTGGCAGGCAGATTCTCAACCACTGCGCCACCAGGGAAGCCCTCATTACAACTTTTTAAAAACAGTTTTATTGAATTATAATTTATATTTTATACAATTCACCTATTTAAAGTATATCATTCAACATGTGTTAGTATATACACAGCGCTCTGCAACCATTACCACAATCTAATTTTGGAACGTTTTTGTCCCTTCTAAAACACATTCCACACCCATTTACAGTCATTTCCCATTCCCTCCTCCTCAGCCCTAGGCAACCATTCATCTACTTTCTGTCTTTATAGATTTGGGCATTTTGTAGAAATGGAATATTCCAATATGTGGTATTTTGTGACTGCTTTCACTTAGCATAATTTTTTCAAGGTTCATCTATGTTATAGCATGTATTAGTGTGTTATTTCTTGTTATTGCCAAATAATATTTCACTAAATGAATATACCACATTTTATTTACCTATTCATCAGTTGATGGACATTTGGGTTGTTTCTACTTTTTGACTATTATAAATAATGTTACTATAAACAGTGGGTGCAAGGTTTTATGTAGACATTTGTTTTCTTCTCTTGGGTCTATACCCAGGAGGGAATTGCTGGGTCATATAGTACCTATGTATAACATTTTGAAGAACTGCCAAATATTTTTCAAAGTGGCTGCACCATTTTACATTCCCAGCAGCAATGCATGAGGATTCCAGTTCTTCCACATCCTTACCAACACTCGATAACATGTCTTTTTGTCTATAGTTAGCCAGTTGGTGTGAAGTGGTATCTATTGTTTTGATTTGCATCTTCAGTAACTGTTGATGTAGAACAAAAACACTGCCAGTTATTTCTCAAGCAAAAATGGGTTTATTCAGGATTGGCAAAGAATTGCCACATGGGATCTACAACAATCATGAGCCACATGCAAGTCCTCTGCAACAAGGAGAGGAAAACTCATTAAAAGAGGGAAAAAGGGGGACTTCACTGGTGGTCCAGTGGTTAATACTCCACGCTTCCACTGCAGGGGGCACGGGTTCAATCCCTGGTTGGAGAACTAAGATCCCGCATGCCTCATGGCATGGCCAAAAAATAAAAAGTAAAAAAAAAAAAAAAAAAAAAAAGAAAAAGGAGGGAAAAATAAAGTTGGGAGGCCTATAGCAAACAGAGTATATTGGAAGAATAGAGAATTTGAAATATAATGGCTTTTCATTGGCTGAGTTGTGACAGTCTCTCATTGGCTGAGCTCTTGACAGGCAAGAGAAGGAAATCTTTCTTCTTCCGGTTGAGCTGTGCTATCATTGTCAATAGTACATGAGAGCTCCCCCTTCTGGCCGCTTCACTCTTTTAACTGAGGTTTCTGTTTATTCATTTTTAGATAACATAATTTACATAATATTTTCATGTAGTTATTGCATATCTGATATAGTCTTTGGAAAAATAACTATTCATATTCATTCCCATTTCTAAATTCTTTTCTTGTCTTTTTCTTATTGAGCTATAGGAATTCTTTTTATATATATATTCTACCTAAGAGTCCCTTATCAGACATGATTTGTAAATATTTTCTCCCATTCTGTGGGTTGCCTTTTCACTTTTTGATGGTATTGTTTGCATCACAAAAGTTTTTAATTTTGATGATACGCAATTTATTTTTTTCATTTAATGCTCTTGCTTTTGGTGTAGTATCTTAAAAATTAGCTTAACAAAGTCATGAGGAGTTACACTTTTGTTTTGTTTTAATAATTCTATGGTTGTTGCTCTTTCATTTGGGGTTATACTAAATTTCACCTTAATTTTTGTGTATGTTGTGAGGTAGGAGTCTAACTTTATTCCTTTGCGTGTGTCCTAGAACCAACTGTTGAAAAGACTGTTCTTTCTCCATTAAATTTTTCTGCACCTTTGTTGAGAATCAATTGAGTATAAATGTAAAGATTTAATTGTGGATTCTCATTCATTCCATTGAACTATATATTTATTCTAAGCCTACACTTCATTAGAAATGGTTAATTCTCCAACTCTATTTTTAAGTTTGTTTTCCCTTTCAGTAATGAGGCTCCTGAATGATTGTGGGGCCTCGTGTCAGAGTCAGACTGTGGAAGTATTCCTTGCTGTCTTCCTTCTGAGAACAGCTCTGGTCAGGTGGCTGGGACCACCAGAATCTGGGGGTGCGGGGGGTGGGAGTGGCTCATGTGTTGTCAGACCTGTCTCCAGCCCCATGCTGGATCTGTGCTGACCCAATGGCCTTGCACCTTCCCAGGGTGGCTTCGTCCACTACAGTGAAGTGACCAATTCGTTTATCATGCTCAAAGGCTGCATGGTGGGAACCGAGAAGTGAGTGCTCACCCTGCGCTAGTAGTTGCTGGCACAGACCAAATGGCGGGCCCTGGAGAAGACTGACCACAAGTTTATAGACACCACCGCCAAATTTGGCCATGGCTGCTTCCAGACTGTGAAGGAGAAGAAAACGTTCATGGGACCAGTTAAGAAGGACCGAATGGCAAAGGAAGAAGGGGCCTAATGTCAGAACAGATTTGTACAGCTGGTAGAATCTCAATAAAGTTATTTTCCAGTAAGGGGTGGGTGGGAAAGTTTGCTTTCTCTATTCTTATCATCTTGCAATTTCATATGAATTTCAGGATGGACGTGTCAATTTCTGCAGAAAAAAAAAAAGGCAGCTGGGATTTTGATAGGAATTGCATTGAATATGTAGACCAATTTGGGAGTGTTGCCTTATTAACGATATTGTCTGCCATTCCATGACAATGGATGTTCTTCCATTGATTTAAATATTCTTTAATTTCTTTCAATAATTTTTTGTAGTTGTCCATACCCAAGTCTTGCATCTAATGTTAAATCTGTACCTAAGTGTTTTATTCTTTTTTATGCTATTGTGAATTGAGTTGTTTTCTTAATTTTATTTTTGCAATAATTGTTGTTGATGTGTAGAAATATGATTAATGTATGTATACTGACCTTGTATCCTGCAGCTTTTGTAATCTCATTTACTAATTTTGCTAACACATATATATGGAATCTAAAAATAAAAAAAAAAAATGGTGCTGATGAACCTAGTGGCAGGGCAGGAATAAAGACATAGACGTAGAGAATGGACTTGAGGACGTGGCAGGGGAGGGGGAAGCTGGGGCAAAGTGAGAGTAGCATCGACATATATACACAATGAATGTAAAATAGATAGCTAGTGGGAAGCAGCAGCACAGCACAGGGAGATCAGCTCTGTGTTTTGTGACCACCTAGAGGGGTGGGATAGGGAGGGTGGGAGGGAGGCTTGTGAGGGAGGGGATACGGAGATATATGTATGCATATGGCTGATTCACTTTGTTGTACAACAGAAGCTAACACAGTGTTGTGAAGCAATTATACTCCAATAAAGATTAAAAGAAAAAAAAGAAATTTTGTAGGATTTCCCATATGCAAGATTATGTCATCTGTAAACAGAGATAGTTTTACTTTTTCCTTTCCAATTTGGGTGTCATACTTTTCATATTTTTGACTAATTATGCTGGCTATAACCTCTATTATGATGTGGGATAGAAGTGATGAAAGCAGACACATTTATTTTTGTCCTGTTTCTGATCTTAAGGGGAAAATATGCAGTCTCTCACCATTAAATACGATATTAGCCGTGGGTTTTTCTCAGATAGCATTTAGCAAGTTGAGTAAATTTCCTTCTATTTCTAGTTTGTTGAATATTTTTATCATGAAAGGATATCTAACTGCTCACCATCCATAATTAACAAATAATAACATTTTTTCATAGTCGCTTTACTTTTTTCTTCCAGATTTATTGAGTTATAATTGATGTACAGCACGTGTATACATTTAAAGTGTACTGCATAATGATTTGACTTACATACATCACGAAATGATGACCAAAATAAGTTTAGTGAACATCTGTCATCTTATATAGAGACAAAATTAAAGAAATAGAAAAATGAGATATTTTTTCCATGTGATGAGTACTCCTAGGATTTAGTCTCTTTCATATATAACATACAGCAGTGTTAATTATATTTATCATGTCATACATTACATAAATAAATACCTAGTACTTATTTATCTTATAACTGGAATTTTGACTGCCTTCATCCAAATCCCCCTCTCCTTCCCCCTCCCCCTGCCTCTGGTAATCACAAATCTGATCTCCTTTTCTATGAGTTTTTTGTTTGTTTGTTTTTGAAGTAGAATTGACATACAACACTATATTAGTTCCTGTTACATGACATGGTGACTCAATATTTCTATACACTTCAAAATAATCACTGCAATAAGTCTAGTTACCATCTGTCACCATACAAAAATATTATAAAATTATTGATTATATTCACCACATTGTACATTTCATACCCGTGACTCTATAGTCACTTTATGTTTAAAAATGTTTAATATAAATAATACTGATAATTACTTTAACAAATACCATTCACATCCCTTAATTCTTTTTCCCAGTTTCATTCCTCTCACCGTCACCTTGACCAGCAGCAGCAGATTATGAGTTTATTGCATGTTCTCCCTGTCCTTGTCTTTATATTGTCACAACACTGTATGTGCATGTACATAATATATAGTGTTGTTTGCCTATGTTTTCGTGTTTATAATGTGGCATATCAATGCATACACTTTTTCCCATTATTATATATATATATATGTTTTTATATCTTCTAGGCTGATACAGAGAATGATTCTTTTATTTAAGCTTTGTATAGTTTTCTCTCACATGAATATTCTTTATTTTATTCATTCCTATCCTCATTGATGGATATTTAGATTTTATTCTTAACTTATTGCTTTTATAAGCAAAGTGGCAGTGAACTTTTGGCACATGTCATTTTATGCCTATGAGTATGAGTTTTGATTTTCTAGAGTATATACATAAACGTGGAAAAGTGGAAATTGTGAAGTTTGTATATTTTTAAATTTACTAAATATTACCAGATTATTCTCAAAAGTGTTTGTACCCATTTCCCCCTTGAATGAGAATGTCCTTTCCATACACCTTTACCTGCACCTGGAAATGCAGGACTGACATTTTAAAAGCTGTGCCTTTGAGGTGCTCACAATCGAGAGCAGCTCTGTCTGTTAGAAATGTCTGTGATGAAGGAGCTGTTCTTAATCTACACTGTCTAAAATCGTAGGCACTAGTCACACATGCTATTGAGCAGTGGAAATCTGGTGACTACACATGAGGAACAGACTTTTTACTTTAAATTTAATTTGAAATGTATATGGCCCTATGAAGTTAGGAGGAACTAGATTGGACAGCAGAGCTCTAGACGGAGAGAAAAAGATCTCCCAACACCAGTAATATCTGACAAGTGTCGACTGGAATAGATACATTAAATGTTGCAAATGTTTAGAGGAGGGAGAGTCAGCTTTAGGGAAGTTGGAGGTGATTTGGGAAGGAAAGGTTTGAATTAGGAGTAAGGTTTGTGTTGGGAGAGAAGTCTGGGCAAACCAGTCTGCAGTGGGGAGATGAGTTATTACTAAAAATGACAGTTATGGCAACTATATACAATATGGATAATAGTTTGTGATACAACATTAGGTGAAAAAATAAAAGTAAGAAATGCTGTGATACTCTACAACTTCTAAAATGTTTAATGCAAACTGGAATTGAAAAGTTATTGTGTTTGTTAGAATGGAAAATTTAAAAATCATTGTTTATTTTTTTCAAACTGTCTTTGGTTCTTTATGATATTTTTTTCTTTTTTAAAGATTAGTAGATTTTGTGGAATTATAAGAATAATTTAATGAACAATTAAGGACCAGATTTATCCATAGTAATAAGGTAATATTCTTGAGTTGGAAAAATCTAAACATAATCTTGACTTGAATAGCAGAACTTCTAAATAGAGAATCCCACAAATAGAGAGATTGCTGAAAATTCCTGACTCTACATGTATCCTTCAGCAAAACCTCATTATGGCGCGTTATGGATTGATTATTCTGAACTACCTGCTGTGATCTTAGTCAATACAAAGCATGAATTATTTAGGAATCAGGTTTTGTTCTTTCTTACAAGAGCACAAGACAGCCACTAGTTCTCTTCCAAGTAAAAAGACACACCAACAAAAAAACTCTAAAGAAAAAAACAAAAAATATGATAGAAAACATGCACATTAAGGTTTTCATTTAATTTTTCCCTTCTCCTTGGTCTTTGCATAGTCAAAGGGAAGTGGAGGTTTGGTATGTATTTCCAGTTGGTTTGAGGAAAAATAGAATCTATTCCTTGATGGTTTTGGTGGAAATGGCCTTGGGCATCCAGCTGTTGTTTCGGTTAATCAAAAAAAGGAGAATGAATTTTTTAATAAAAGAAGTCTTGAACTTGCAGAAGAATTATAAATGTGGAAGAAAGAACTTTGAGGAAATACTATTGACCTGAGGCACTATTCCCCTTCAATACTGTAGTATTTATTTTCTCTCAACAAGAATATTCTTCTACATAACCATAATAACATCATCAAATTCGAGAAAGTAACCTTGATACATTATTACCATCTAGCCTTCAGACTCCATTGAAGTTTTCCAAATGTCCCAGTAATGTTCCCTTATGGTGAAAGGGTGTAATTCAGAATCACATGTTACCCCCGGAATAATTCATTTTTTCCTGAAAGTTCATGCTCTTGACGCTTTTGAAGACTGCAGGCCAGTGATTTTTACAATCTGCCTCAATTTGGCTTTGTCTAATATGCCTCATATTTAGTTTCACATCACACATTTTTAGCAGGAGTATCTCAGAATTGACGCTGTGTTCTTCTCACTGCATCTGTGACAGCCTGCGTTCTACAAGATGGCTCCACAGAGATCTTCCACCTTACATGCTGTCCTTTTTTAATTTTTTTTCCCTCTGTGCTGTATGGTAGGTCCTTGTTTATCTATTTTATATATAGTAGTTTTGTATCTGTTACTCCCAAACTCCTAATCTATCCGTCCTCCACACTTTTCCCCTTTTGGTAACTATAAGTTTGTTTTCTATCTCTGTGGGTCTATTGTTTTTGTAAATAAGTTCATTTGTATCGTTTTTTTTTTAGATTCGACATTTACGTGGTATCACCTTTGTCTTTCTCTGCCTGGCTGTTCTTACAGTATGCTGTTGACTGTCTTCCTCCTGCCAGGCGGGATATGTGTTCTCTTTCCTTGATATGAGTGGGCCTGTGACTATGAAGGGACTGATACAATGTATCTTCCAAAGTCAGGTCACAAAAAGCAGTGTAGCTTCCTGCCGGCCCGTTTGGAACTGCTCACTCTTGGAACTCCGTCTCCATGCCCTGGGGAATCAGAGAGACCATACCAAGTGTCCATGTGTCGGTATTCTGTCTGAAATCCACAGGTGACACACCAGCTGACATACAAGCGCTCACTTCCAATGTCTCAATAATGTCCTTTAGAGGTGAGTAACTCTTCAGCTGAGTCTGGCCTTCAGCTCCTGAATCATCATCTCCAGCCTTCATTGTTCTTTGCTGAGGCTTCAGACAACATGGAACGGAGATAAGTCAGGGCTCCAAAGCTCTGTTCTGGACCCTCGTGCCTCTCCCCAGCTGGGTCTAGATGTCCGTGCTCATCTGTTCCACCTCATAGCTTTAGGACTGAATTATTTGGAAAGGAAAGGGAAGGGGAGAAGAAGAGGACTAAGACTTGGGAGTTGATAAATCGTATTCAAATTCTGATGTTGCCATCTGTGAAGAGTCATCTTTGGCTTCCTGCTAAACCAGACTCGCAGTTTCCTCCTCTGGAAAGCGTGGGTGATGGTGAAGATTACTCCCACCTGAGGCTGTTGTGAATGCTGCACCCTAACATATGCCCTTTCCTTGTCCTATGCCCCCCAGCGTCCCACGTACACACTGACACAGATCAGCCTGCTCCTAGAAGGCAGGAGGTGTTTACGTATCTTTATATACCTAGTGCTTAGCTCATAGTAAACATTCCATAAATTTCATATAATGAATGAGTCAATTATATTTAAAAATCTTTACAAATTGTAAAATGCCATATGAGCAATGGCTATGACTAATGAATAAAGATTTCTAACTCTCTGAAATATTCACCTATTTATTAAAATATATTTCTATATATAAACTTATTTTTTAAACTTCACACGACTTCTAGCACAATTCCTCGTATATGATAGGTGCTCAATAAATTTGAATAATCAGATAAATGGATGTGGGGTTGGATAAATGGAAAAATAAGTAAACAATAAGTTAGATGTTTATAAAAAGAGGATATTCTGGGATGATTTAATTTTTTAGACCTTGTGCAGATGGAAACCCTTAGGAGTTGCCTGTGAATTAAATTAGGGAAGTACTTGGCCAGCCACACAGCCCAGAACTGATGAGAAATTTGCCAATTCTTCAGTTGAGTGGATTGTTTAGATGTCATAAATGGAGGGTTTAGACTCAGAACTGTTACATAGTATAAGAAACCAAATGTGATTGTTATACTGCTGATTTGTGCAACTGTTTCGCAATATATTACAGGATAAAGTCCAAATTTCCAAGCATGTTTTTCCAAGTGCTTCCCCATCTGGCTGCAACCTATACCTCCAGCTTCTTCTGGCATTTCCTATTCTCTCCCTTTCCCTCTCTTTTATATATGGTTACGAGTTAAATATTTCTCTTTTCTTGGTATTTGTGTTCTGTTGCAAAGTGGAAATAAAAACTTCCCTGAACCTCTCATTGCTGAGACTCAAATGATACAAAACATAACAATCAGTAAATGTAATTTCATCTATTAAATATTTACTGATTATCTAATTCATGCCATAAACTGTTGAAGGCACTGGGGATAAATAACTCATAACCCCCATCCTCACAGCAAAATGAGAAACCAAAAACATTAGAATGGTCATGCCCAATAAGATACTGTAAGTGCTAACAATCTGAATTGTAGATATTATTGGCACACAGTTCGTTATTATTATTTTTTATTCAACAATTATTTATTGAGAGCCCACTATGAGCTAATCTACTTGTTAACGTTAACATAGTTCAAATGATACAGTCTCCGTATTTCATATAACTTATTTATGTTAGTACAGTGAATAGGAAATAAATAATCAAATGGATAAATAATGTAATTGAACTTGGAGATAAATGCCATGAAGAAAAATAATGGAGAGAAAAGAGATAGAGACTAATGGGAGGTAGGAACCAGTTTACTTGTCTTATGGAAGGATGGCTTCTTCGAGAAGGAAATTTTTGAGAATCAGGGACTTGTAAATAGTAAAGGGAGACAGAGAGAACAGGCAGTGATAAGGTCCTTAGGCAGGAATATATTTGTGAATTATGGGAACAGCAATAAGTCCAGTAATCATAATAGGCTGAGTGGGGTATGTGGTGTGAAATGAAGGAGACACTGGCAGGGTCCTAACCCTATAGGACCTTGTGTATATTAACAGATCTTAAATTTTGTTTATAGTGTGATTGAGTGTTGTTTATTTGAGCTTTGAATAAGGGATTGACATGATCTAATTCATGTATTAAAATGAAAATATAGAGTATAGTTGATTTACAATGTTGTGTTAGTTTCAGATGTACACAAAGTGATTCAGATATAAATTCTTTTTCAGATTCTTTTCTATTATAGGTTATTACAAGATATTGAATATAGTTCCCTGTGTGATTCAGTAGGTGGTCATTGTTAATCTTTTTTATATATAGTAGTGTATATCTGCTAATCTCAAACTCCTAATTTATCCTCCCTGACCCTTTCCCCTTTGGTAACCATAAGTTTGCTTTCTATGTCTGTGGGTCTGTTTCTGTTTTATAAATAAGTTCATTTGTATCATATTTTTAGATTCCACATATAAGTGATATCATATGATAATTTGTCTTTCTCTGTCTGGCTTACTTCACTTAGTATGACAACCTCTAGGTCCATCCATTTTGCTTCAAATGGCATTATTTCATTCTTTTTTATGGCTGAGTAATATTCCATTGTGTATACGTGCCACACCTTGTTTGACCATTCATCTGTTGATGGACATTTAATTTCTTTTACACAACATTGTAAATCACCATGTTTTAATTTTAAAAAGTAAAAAATAAATAAAAATAATAAGAAAAAGAAAATATAAAGAGGAGGGGGGCAAGAATGGAGGACATTGCAGTGTCCAATGAGAGCTTTAGCTGATGGGGTAGTGGTGGAGTTGTTGAGAAGTGGTCAAGTTCACAATGTAGGTTGGAAGTAACTGGAGAGACTTGCTAATTGATTGAAAATGCGAGTTAAGAAAAGGTAATCAAGGTTTTTGACCTGATCAATGAGTTATTAGGTAGGTAGTTGGTTATACCAGTCTGGAATTTGGGGAGCAGTCAAGACTGAAGATATAAATATGGGAGTTATGGGCACATATATGGTATTTAAAATTATGGGACTGCTTACTTAGGAAGAGTGTGTGGTTAGACAAGGGCCGAGGGGCAAGGGCTGAGATCAGAAAACATCAGTATTTACAGGTGGTGGAGGAGGAGCAGACAGCAAAGGAGTCTCAGAAGATAAGACAAAATCAAGACTGTGGTTTCCCAAGCGCCAAGTAAGAATGTGTTTCAAGAAAGATGAGTGGTCAACCGTGTCCTGAGATTCTAAGGTGAGGATTGAATTTGAATGAACCAATGGCTCTGCTAGCTTGGGGGTTGCTGGTCCCTCTGAAAACTACAGTATCATTGTAGTGGTGGGAACAAAATCCTCACTGAAGTGGATTCAAAACAGAGTAGAAGGTGAGGAAGAGGTAAAAGTGAGGCTAGACACATAATTCCAAGGCTCAGGTCATTAGATCCATCTTCAGCTCTACTGAAATCAACAAAAATGATGATCAGGAGGAATGATGGAGAGAAAGATGGTGACCAAGTGTCAAATTCTTTAATGAGTGAAGAAAAATGACAGGATTGTGGTTGATAATTTTCACAAAGAGAGGTAGGGGTGATGTAATCTGATGACATGTATTTTAGTGGAGCTCTGATGGAGTTTTGACAGGGAAGAGGAATGGTATCTCAAAGCAGCATGAAAAGCAAAGATAATATCTCCTCTACATTTGTGTCCTGCAGTTACATGGACTGCGGGACGAAAAAAAAAAGCTATTACTTTTGTGAGCTTCAAGGGAAGCTCAGGACAATGGGCAAAAGAGCCTGTGAATCAGGGGCAGCCACGGAGGGCTTCATGGAGGAGGTGATACTTGAAGTGACCATCAAAGGGTGAATAGGTGCTTGTCAGGCAAGTGACAGGGGAAGGACACATCATGCAAAGAAAAGCATATGAATAACCTCAAGGCTGAGAGACAGCAGACAGTGTTTCAGACCATCAGCAGTTGAATCTGTGTAAAGAATTCACTAAGACCAAAACATAAGTAAGGAATGGAATAGAGGATATACAGCCACTCAAGTAGACAAGATGCCTTTAAACACACTTTGAGGAATGTTAAACCTATAAAGTATTAGTTTTGTATGACTCATACCTATAAATACTAGATAATAAATAAATGGTTTTTAATAATTTAAGTCAGAGGATAAATGCAGGTAATATCAATCAAGCACATACTATATGCTAAGCCCTGGATTACATGCACACACCAATATATTTGCTTCTAACACCAAGCCCAGGGTAGGCGGTGCAGCATTCTGACTTTACAGGTGTAGAAACAGACACAGAGACATCACTTGTTTTGCTCAAAGTTATGCAAGTAGTAAATTGTGGACATGGGATTTAAAATCAGTAATTCCAAATCTAGAGCTGGGTTTTAACTACATTACTGCCTGAATGGATCAACAGTAGATCGATTATAAAACCAAACTGGAAGGGGAGAGATCTAGGTTCTAGTTTTATGTCTTTTACTCATGAGCATGTGGATAACACTTGCCCGCTCAGGAATTCAGTAAATGAAAGCATCTGCACTAGACTAGCATTTCCAGCACTTGTTCTGTGGAACAGGAATACTAGATCCTTGAGATGCTGCCAGGTCTTCATAGAAAACTACTCCAAAGTTAACTAGGTTAGAGACAGAGTATTCTCTGTCCCATTATTAGATATTCACAGTGTGCCTTAGGGTGCTAAAGGCTCTGACAAGTTCTGCTGCAAAGATGTCAGTTTAATATTAATCCAGTGCTAGCCAAACATATGTGGCTTGGTCACTTACTATTAGGAGAATCAATTGCCAAATCAACAGACACAAGCTAACGATCTATATTGTGATCAGTATGAAGCACTTGTAGGAGTGAAGCAAGATGAGAAATAAAAAAAGAAATGCTAACAGTGGCCCTTGAACCCAAAGGGGAGAGATAGTAACAATTGCTTAGAAGTTGCTATTAGGTATCAGACACCTTAAAAATGTAGCCTTACTTCATCCACGTGTTAAATCAGTTGATGAGTGTTCTTATCCTCATTTAGAAACAGGTTCAGAGAGGTCAAAGGGCATATCTGAAGTCATCTATCTCCCAAAGTGGTAGAAAGGGCACTGTGACCCAAGACTATTGGCTTCAAAACCTATACTTGGGCCACTATATCATGGTGTCTCTCCACAAGTGGTCATGAGAACAATATTCATAATTACAGTAATACCTCACCTTTATGTAAAGGAGGGATTGGCAATCTTTTTCTACAAAGGGCCAGATGGAAAATATTTTAGACACCACATCTCTGTTACAGCTACTTAATTCTGTCCTGGTGGTACTAAAGCAACCTTAGGTAAAATGTAAATGAATGGGTTTGGCTGTGTTCCAATACCTGTTCTTTATGAAAACAGGTGGCTGCTCAGATTTGCCCTGTGGGTTGTAGTTTGTTGACCTGCGATACAACGTTTGCGGTTTCTAATGCTCTCAGGCCATTAGGTTATGTAAGCTTCCCAGCTTCTGTGTAAAGAAGGCATTGTTATTCCATTTTACAGATCAAGTAACCAAGGGGACACAAACATACATCCAGGCCACAGCACCTCAGTCTGATAAATGGAATTTTTAGTTGGTAAATGAGAATAAGGAAAGTCACTCAAGGTTAGGGCACAAGAGTGATGTACAATTCATAAGTACTGTATTCCTTGGAATTTTCTTGGCCATGACAGTGTTAGTAATGTGATTGCACAAATGATATATGTTGAAGCTATCAACATATTATTAGAGGAGGACTAAATAGCTCCATGGGTATTTTATTTGTAAAACATACTTTCTAAATATCCCCAGGTCTTCTTTTTTATTCAAAAGTAACTTTGAGATACTTTGAGTATCTTGAGTATCACTTGAGTAATACTTTGAGAAATAATTAAATCTCTATCAGTCAAATGACTTCTTTGTAGCATAGGTATTTTGCAAGGATTTTCAGACCACAATCTTTGTATTTTTAAATATGTTGCACCCAAATAATCAAACAAGAGAATACATTAATACAGTAATTCTTCACTTGAAAAAACCTTATGTGTCTTCTAGCTGCCAGTATCTTGAGGTTAGTTGAGAGGACAAGAGGTTAATAAAAGCATTTTTATTCATGGGAGAATATTCCAGTCTCTCACCCCAAGAATATATTACTTTGATGTGCACATTTCACATATACAGTAACATTTCCTCTAGGGTGTAAGTTTATGAGTGTGGGAGATGGGAAGATCTGTGTCAGAGTGAGCAGTGTGACATTACGACAGTAGGTTAAGGACACACAAGAGCCTGATATTGATGGAGAAGACTGAAAATAAAAAGTCGAAGCACCAGAGATATGAACCAAAAATCCTAGCAATACAGAGCCGTTCAGGGCAAATACAAACTATCTATTTAGGCCTCAATAGGCCTATTTAGGTCTTTAGACCTATTTAGGTAGGTCTGAAAAGACCTACTCTTTTTAACGTTCATAACCACTGCTTTCCTCCAAGATTTATATTATGCTTAATTTATGCTGTTTAAGAAGTGATCAATAAATTTAGAAAGAATTCCATTGAGTAAGTTTGTTATTATCAATGCCCATGATGAAAATAAACTTACTCAGACACGTATGTTGATGAGTTCCTCATGGAAGGTATTCTTGGAGTTTCAACTAAAGCTCTAGAGTCTATACCTGCACTGTCATAAGACGGTAGCCGCTAGCCACAGTGGCTACTGAGCACTTGAAATGTAGCTAGTTCAGACTGAGATGTGCTGTATACAAAACCACTGGATTTTGAAAATGGTACAAATATAAAATATTTTATTTATAACTTTAAATTGATTATACATTGAAATGGTGATATTTTGAGTCTATCAGATTTTTTAAATTCACCTGTTTCTTTACACTTTTTTTTGTCGTGTGTCTACTAGTTAAATTTAAAACCACATGTGTGGTTTGCATTATATTTCTATTGGATGGTGCTGGTCTAGAACAATTGCTGCTTTTGGGGACTTACAGTCTTGCTGGGGTAAGGATATTTATTTATTTTTAAATATTTATTTATTTATTAATTTATTAAGATTTATTTTTATTTATATGTTTATTTATTTATTTAGGCTGTGCCAGGTCTTAATTGTGGCTTGTGGGATCTTCATTGTGGCATGCGGGATCTTTTAGTTGTGGCATGCAGACTCTTAGCTGCGGCATGCAAGCAGAATCTAGTTCCCAGACCAGGGACTGAACACAGGCCTCCTGCATTGGGAGCACGGAGTCTTACCCACTGGACCACCAGGGAAGTTCCTAATTAATTTTTATTGAGTATAGCTGCTTTACAATGTTGTGTTAGTTTCTACTGTACAGCAAAGTGAATCAGCTATACATATACATATATGCCCTCTTTTTTGGATTTCCTTCCCATTTAGGTCACCACAGAGCACTGAGTAGAGTTCCCCGTGCTATACAGTAGGTTCTCATTAGTTATCTATTTTATACATAGTAGTATATATATGTCTATCCCAATTTCCCAATTCATCCCACTCTCCCCTCCCCCCATTGGTATCCCTACGTTTGTTCTCTACATCTGTGTTTCTATTTCTGCTTTACAAATAAGTTCATCTGTATCATTTTTCTAGATTCCATGTATAAGCGATATTATATGTTTGTTTTTCTCTTTCTGACTTACTTCACTCTGTATGACAGTCTCTAGGTCTATCCACATCTCTGCAAATGGCACAATTTCATTCCTTTTTCTGGCTGAGTAATATTCCATTGTATACATGTACCACATCTGCTTTATCCATTCCTCTGTTGATGGACATTTAGGTTGCTTCCATGTCCTGGCTATTGTAATTAGTGCTGCAATGAACATTGGGGTGCATGTATCTTTTTGAATTATGGTTTTCTCCAGGTATATGCCCTGGAGTGGGATTGCTGGGCCATATGGTAGTTCTATTTTTAATTTTATAAGGAACCTCCATACTCTTTTCCATAGTGGCTGTATCAGTTTACATTCCCACCAAGAGTGTAAGAGGGTTCCTTTTTCTCCACACCCTCTCCAGCATTTATTGTTTGTAGAGTGCAGCAAGATCTTTTTTGACCCTAGAGTAATGAAAAGAAAAACAAAAATAAACAAGTGGGACGTAATTAAACCTAAAAGCTTTTGCACAGCAAAGGAAATCATAAACAAGATGAAAAGACAGCCCTCAGAATGGGAGAAAATATTTGCAAAAGAAGCAACTGATAAGGGATTAATCTCCAAAATATACAAACAACTCATGCAGCTCAATATAAAAAAAAAAAAAACAAACAACCCAATCAAAAAAAGGGGAGAAGATCTAAATAGACATTTCTCCAAAGAAGACATACAGATGGCCAACAAACACATGAAAAGATGCTCAACATCACTAATTATTAGAGAAATGCAAATCAAAACTACAGTGAGGTATAACCTCACACTGGTCAGAATGGCCATCATTAAAAAATATACAAAGGATATTTAATATATGAAAAAGTAAGTGAGTAAGGCCATGCATCGTCATATACTAAGCTACCTGTAGCTTGGTATATTTTATTTTATATTTTTAGATAGGACAATGACTTTTTTGTTTTTAACTAAGAAGATGTCTTCAACCTGATGAAGGTCAGAACAACAGAGCACTAGAAAATGTATTTTTTGTTTTGTTTTGATTTTGGTTTGGTTTTTGATCAAAGCTTTTAAATTTCCTCTTCCTTTCCTAGCAAAAAGCCAATATGTTTTGCCTTTCTTTCCAATATACTCTTAGGATAATAATAAAAACAATTGTAATGATATCAAATATTTTTTAAATGCCTACTAACTACTTACCACTGGAAAAGGCACTTGACATTCAATTTCTTATTATAAATGAAATTATAAATGAAAATTGAGTAAACTCCTCTTCTAGAAGTCATAACTCCTTGAGACTTGGACAATGTTTAATGACTTATAACGTCTTTCAAATAATTATGATGCTTAGTTAATATTTGTTGGATGGGTAGATGAAAGAATATTGCATATAAACAGTGCTTGTTAAAACTGGGCTTGGGTACAATGGAATTAGTGGGTGGTGGTTACTCAGCAACCTGCCTGGGAAATGCAGGTGGTGGTTACTCAGAAACCTGCCTGGGAAATGCAGGTTCAAGGGCAAAGCATACCACATCTTCCCAGAAAGCATAAATTTTACTTAATGGTGGGTAATTTAAACCCCATTTTTATATCAAGGTAAAAATGGAAGTATTGTAGGGGAGACTGTTAAAATCTCATGAATTTTTAAGACAGAACAAATAAGGAACTTCAAAAGAATGCCATCCTCGTTACAGACTTTTCAAGGCTAAATTCTCAAGCCTCTGACACCTTCATTTCTCACCCACCAGCTGGTTCCTATCTATGCTTCAGTGGAAAAGTGTGCCCGGAACTGCTCTAAGGGAGACACCACCATCCTTATTAACATAGAACCCGCTGGTGGCAGGCATCGTATGGGGGTCCTGGGTTCTTGCCATGCTACCCCACACTGCAAGGGGCTTATCAAACATCAGTGACCAGTCAACAAGGACCTACTGTATTGCATGGGGAACTCTTCTCAATATTCTGTAATAACCTATATGGGAAAAGAATCTGAAGAATAATGGATATATGTATATGTATAACTGAATCACTTTGCTGTACACCTGAAACTAACACAACATTGTAAATCAACTATACTCCAATATAAAATAAAAAATTAAATTAAAAAAAAAAAACAGCAGTGACCAAAAGCCTCTTCCTTGGGGATGTGGTGGATAGAGTGTTGATTTCTACTTCTCTGCTGCGAAGACACTAACACAATCACCATGATGCCACGATGTAAAACCCTGAATCTCCAAGAATGACAATTTAATTCTCAATATTCTCACATTCTCCATGCCATCTCCCTTGGCACCACCAAGCTGCCCATACGGAGGTAATCTCCTTTTAGTTCAAGTGTCATCTTGTGTTTGTGTCTTGCATAAAAAACCTAGACTCAGCTGGCTGGTTCAGCAAGAGGAAGATACACATTAGTTTCCTTCACATAGTGGTAGCCATGGGGAACTTCAGCTCAAATAGCATGCCTGGCTACTTTTCCTTCCTTCATTCCTTCCTCTCCATGGGAGGAGGGGCTGCCTCTCTGACTGGTGAGTTTGGTAGAAGGAGCTGAGCATCCTTGCCCAACACACTCTCCACATGCATTCTGGTTTGCTCCCTGTCATGCCCTACGAGTGAGGCCTGGATTGGCCCATCTGTGCTGGTGGCTGTGTGTGTCTATCTAATTCAGGGAGAAGCATTAGCAAGCTCACCTGGCTGCAGGTGAGTCTATGTCCTCCAACCCTAGCTTAAGAAGCTGTGAAGCAGAAATTAGCACAACACTGTAAATCAACTATACTTCAGTTAAAAAGTATACTATATATATTAATTTTATTTTAAAAAAGCAATAAATCTGATTATTTGGACCTTCATCTGTCTGATTCTTGTATCTTTCTTCACTTGTTTCCAAATTCAGGAGGGAGAGAGGGGTTGTTATTGGTGGGCTTCTAAGTCTCTAGTGGACCTTGATTATGGCATCAGAGAGCGTCAAAGAGGAGGGAACAAAGTATCATTAAGTCAGAAAATTGAGTTTATAACAAACACCTACTCTGCTTCTGATTGGGGTCTTAGGCTACTGTCTTGCTGGCCTCTTTTGTGGCAGGGATGTCCTTAAGACTGCCAGCTGGAACACACTTAATATTCCATGGGGTCCCCAACTCTAGGTCAGACCTAATAGAGACTGGTCTTCAAGAGCCAATTTTCTGTCTTGGACTTGCCTTTGCCCATAGGATTCACACCAGAGATGAACACCCCTCCTGGAGAAATCATATCCATGGGGCAGGAGGGGGTGAGAGAAACCTGTAAAGTGATTGCTGCAAAATGGTGGGAGCTTGGACCAAGGCGGAGTTAGACAGGGACAGAGATAAGTGATATAAGGGTCTTTTTACCTCTTAAAAAATTACCTTGACTAACTTGGAATCTTGCTCTTGTGCTCATCTTTCTTCTCTTCCCACCAAAACAAATCACCACATAGACAGAGAAGGGTGTAAAGTAAAACTTTTTGAAGTTAGTGGCAGGAGGAGAAGGGAGCAAAGACCAGGGACATGCATTTAAAATGGAGTGGCTTGAAGAGAGCCCCTTTATCTACTTATTGTAAATCTTAAAAGCCATAAACATTAGTTTTATAATCTTACAGATTTCAAAAGCCTCAAAGGCTGGAAAAAAATGTTAAGGATTCTTTGGATGGAGAGGTAAGTGCCCACGTGAACAGGAACACAGACCCACTGGCTAGCAGCTACCATCTGATAACAGGTGAGGACCACTTTACAACATGTGAATGCAGCATTCCGAAGGTTACTAGAGACTATCAGCATTGGCTCAGTCATTGTGTAGCAGCCTCACCTGGGGTCTCCCCAAGAGGATGGTTGGGACCAATGTAGGAATTACATCTCCTGGTTCCAAACCAGGACCCCTCTGACTTTCCATCTCTGCTGACAATACTTATAAAAGGAAATACTGTAAAATGTAGAGATCATACTTTGCATTAAGTAATATTAAAATTTCTACCGAGTTTCCATATTTTTAGCATAATGCTGAAATTCCTTATGCAATTATTGATGACTATATCTTTGTATGGTTTAACATTTAGCTAAAAGATTTCATCTAAGTATAAATGCAGAAAAAGTTCAGCAAATGAGTGTGGGAAATACAAATAAATCTTCACCTGAAAATAATCAAAGTAGAAAAGATCAATCTCTTTATTGGTACAGTTCATTTACCAGAAATCTTTTATAAAGTGCAATCATAATTTTTATTTGGGTATAAATGATGATAGAAACCACCATTGCCCTTAAAGCTAAGGATTCAGATTGAAGATCTGAAATGCACAGTGCTCCAAATTGTGACATTAAACCAATTGAAGAACATGTGCCTTGAGCTTTCTGCAAAAATCCCCTCCATGACCCCATTCTCTTCTTATCTATCATTCCACTTTTTCCATTTTTCCTCCTTTTTAGAATTGTCATGCAGTAAAATGGACTTATTTTGGTGTACACTTCCCTGGATTTTAACACATATATAGATTGTTTTAATCACCAGAAAATGAGAATTCAAAACAGTCTTATCACCTGGAAAACTCCTCTGTTACACTTTTATAGTCACACCGTCACCTGTCCCTAATATGCAGCAACCACTGATCTGTACCTTTCTCTTATTATCTAGATTTTAAAATAATACAAATTGTGTCTAAAAAGTATGTTAACAAAATTCTGGAAGAAAGGGTATAAGCTGGAAACTTACATCAACAAGATTTTAAAAGAATTGGGTTAATTTTGCAAATCTTCTACCAACTTTTCTCAACTGGACATTCACTTTCCCAATTTCTCCCAAGGATACTCCTAGTACCATTCTCGGTGTGTTGGAGAGAGGTTCGTTCACTACACATGATGGATGACTTAGAGTGTCAGGGTCTGTTTCTTTTGTAGAACCAATTGTAAGAACCTGCCAGATTCATTACTAAATAGTTAGGAACTTATCCTAAAATAATTACTATGCAGGTCTAATACGCAGGCAAAGATTTACATACAAGGAGATTCATGAAAAAATTAAAAAGTGGAAGGAACCCACGTGTCCAACAAAAGGGCATGCAGTTAATAAAATATGATACTTATAGATGATAAAATACTTTGCAACTATTAAAATAAAGTCTTTAAATATTACACGAGCTAACACGTGCTCATTATATACTGTGAAGTGAAGGACGCATGTAATTTAATGGAGTAAAAGCAGAGGCATTATTTGTGCATGTGAAATGTATGGCTAGTGGTGATCTTTTCAGAGAGGACTTATGAATGAGTATTATTTTGTTCTTCATATCTTTTTTTGTTTTCAAATGTTATACAATGAACCATTGTTCTCTTTATTATCAGATGTAAATTAATAACTAATATTCTGTCATTAGCACTTACCATGGGTGTGAGATTGTCTTTTAAACGTATCAACTTGTCTAGCCATCAGCCGCCACTTATTCAATTGAATGCTAATCTAGATGTTGCTGTGAATGTATTTTGTAGACGTGATTGAAGTACATAATCAGTTGACTTTAAATAAGAGAGATTTCCCCTAAGTAATCTGGATGGGTCTTACTAAATCAGTTGATAGGTCTTAATAGCAGAGCTGAGGCTTCCCTGAAGAAGAAATTCTACTTGTAGGGTGTCTTCAGCTCCTGCCTGAGGGTTCCAGCCTGCCTGGTCACCTGTCCTACAGATTTTTAACTTGCTTAGCCAGACCTCACACTCCCATAAGCCAATTCCTTGCCATAAGTCATCTCCTAGTATATATTTCTCCTATTGCTTCTGATTGTTTGGTTGAACTCTGACTGATACAATGGGCTAGGGAGTGTGCGAAGAATTGAATATGCAGTCACTCAGGTGTTACACACCATTATTCTCTGTGGTGTTTGGAGTTCCCCTAGAAGCTGACCCTGAGAAGACAAGCAGTTTATTTAAAAGGTGATCCCAGGAAATACAAGTAGGGGAGAGAGGGAGTAAGACAAGGAAAGGAAGGCAGTAAATAAATGTTATGCTTTCAAGCAAGTTAATCCTGTGGGCAGCTAGAGAATGCAGTTTGCGAATTCTGGAATGCAGGGTACATTGATACAGAGTTATCTCAACCAAAGGGTGAGTATGAATGATGGTTACCCACCAACTCTCCAGTCGTTGTTGGGTAAGGAGGCTCCTGGGGGCATTCACTTTGCTGCACTCAGGGCTTGCTCTGCCCCTGAGCTCACGAACTGCTAGCTCAGAAAAAAGATCCAGAAGGCAGTTGCAATGATGGTCTCTATAGGTCTTCTTTAAAGGCAAAGGCTGAACAGAAGTGTTGGGGGGAGAATTGATGGCATTGCTACATTTTCTTAATTTTTACAGGTGAGGAAACTGAGACTGGGCAGTTAACTAATCTGCATAAGGTAAAAGAGCTAGTAAGACTCAACATAGATCTGTCTTCAAAACCCTCTTAAATGTTTAGAACATATAACTAATAATAAGAAAAGAAGTCAGTGCCAACAGTAACATCCGTGCCCACAGAGAGTTAGATTGGCCATTAAGGCTCCTTTTGCTGATGGGTTTCACTGATTTTTAGGAGTGCAGGAAATGTCTGTTTCCCCCTTCAAATTAACTACGTTTCTTATATTTTTGAGCCTCCAGTTTTTCTCTTCCCTCTTGTTACACACCTCAGGGCGTGCCTTGAGCATCTTAGCAGAGGTGGGAGAACTCTGCAGTTGGAAGCGTGGGTGTCTGGGAGATGGTTTCCAGTGAGGACCTGAAAAAATGATTGCACGTATTTTGTTTCTCCCTCTGTTTTCACTTATCAAGAAGTTTATTTTGCCAAGAAGTTTATTTTGCCAAGAAGCTTATTTTCTGTAAGAGTGAGCTCATCTGCATCATTCTGATAATGTCTGAGCAAGTCCTTCATCACTTCCTGAGACATTTGCAGCACCTTTCTGAGTAATGTGCAAGCTACTATATGGAAGGAAAGTGTTGAAGAGAAAGGAAATGACATTTACGAAAGACTTACTGTGTGCTGTACAATGGATAATTCACCTTAAGTGTTTAGTCTTATTTAGTAAGTTGAATTGTTTATAGGTAGGGAACTGGAGATCAAGAAGCCTGGGTATCCTCATTAAGGCCCACAGATAACAAGTGGCTGAACTGAGATTCAGACACATGATATTCATCTTCACTGTAAATGTTCTTTCTGTCAAACCACACATAGTGCCTGACCCAAAGGATTTTGATGACAGATGACAAACAAAGTTATACAAGACGTACAAAACAATGGTGAAGATGCCAGAAGGGTGAACTGGGTCTTTACTAAAGGAATGATTCAAGCAAGATGTGTCATGAGTTTTCTATTAAGAAATCTCATAATTCAAAAAGACACATGCACCCCAGTGCTCATTGCAGCACTATTTACAATAACCAAGACATGGAAGCAACCTAAATGTCCATCAACAGATGAATGGATAAAGAAGATGTGGCACATATATACAATGGAATATTACTCAGCCATAAAAAGGAATGAAATTGAGTCATTTGTAGAGATGTGGTTGGACATAGAGACTGTCATACAGAATGAAGTAAGTCAGAAAGAGAAAAACAAATATCACATGTTAACGCATATATGTGGAATCTTAAAAAAAAACAGTATAGGTGATCTTATTTGCAAAGCAGAAATGGAGACACAGATGTAGAGAACAAACGTATGGATACCAAGGGGGAAGTGGGTGGGATGAATGGGGACATGGGGATTGACATATATACACTATTGATACTATGTAAAAAATAGATAACTAATGAGAACCTACTGTATAGCTCAGGAAACTCAACTCAGTGCTCTGCGGTGACCTAAATGGGAAGGAAATCCAAAAAAGAGGGGGTATGTGTATATGTATAGCTGATTTACTTTGCTGTACAGTAGAAACTAACACAACATTGTAAAGCAACTCTACTCCAATAAAAATTAAAAAAAAAAAAAAGAAATCTCAGAAAGATCTCAGTAGGGAAAGTGGAACTTAATCGTGAAGGCAAAGATAAGTGAGCAAGATGCATTCAGGTCAAGAATGGGTGTGCAGCTGAGCCATGGTGGGTGTTTTTGTTGGTTCCAGATGTTGAGTGTGTGCAGAGCCTTCTTGGCTTGTAGAGGTGTAATCTCAGATCACATGGTGCTTCTGTGAAACCTTCCCTGATCTCTTGACAGAGTTAGTCTTGTTTTATCTGTGTTCCCAGAACCTTCTCTTCTAACTTGCAGCACAATAGTTTAGAGTGAGGGCTTTGAAACTGAGACAAATTGCCTGGATTAAAATCCTAGCTGTGACTTTGGGTGATTTATTTAACAAATCCATGCTCCATTATTCTCATATAAAAAGTGGATAATAATGGTACTTGCTTCATAGGGATGATATAAAGTTAGTTTATTTATCTATCTATCTATCTATCATCTATCTATCTATCTATCTATACGTAACCGAGCAGGATCCCATGGGGCCTTTCTGGGACAGGCCTTCCCCCATATCCTCTGCTGTAGCTCCTCTCTGAAGTACCTAGATAACAGTATCGGATGCACATTTCCTGAGTGGTTTTATAGCTGTGAACCGCCCCCTCCCCACCCCCCAAAAAATGGAAGATGTTAACCACTTGATGACCATGAGCACATAGCCCCAGTCCTCTTGGAGCCTAAGGACTGATAATGTTACCCCTGTGACACCATCCTGTTATCTCACCGTCAGCCAATCAGAGAATTGTGCACGAGCTGGTCACATACCCTGCGACCCTCCTCCCTCACCTGGCTTTTAAAAATGCTTTGCCAAAACCCTTCAGGGAGCTCGGGTCTTTTTAGGGTATAAGCCACCCGTCTCCTTGCACTGCCCTGAAATAAACCTTTCTCTGCTCCAAACTCGGACATTTTGGTGTGTTTGGCCTCACTGTGCATTGGGTGCACAAACTTGTGCTAGCATATATATATATATACACACACACACGTATATATATATGTATATATATGTATATGTGTGTGTATATATATATACACATATATATATACACACATATATATGTATATAACTTAGACTCAAGCTTGGCATGATCTTCTAGACCTGTTGTTCCCCAGTGAACAGAGATGCTGTTAAAGTAAAACTCCTGCCACAGCCTCCTCCCTACTCCTTCAACAAAGAATCATTTGGTCCAAATGGTACTGATGTTGAGTTTGAGAGATACTGTCCTAGACTGTGGACTTTGTGTAAACCGAGAGTATGCTGACTGAATAGACTTCTCTGTATTCATAATACTTCTTAGTATGACTTCAGTGATGTTTATTAAATAAATTTTTAGGAACTTAGCTGTCAGTTGTCAGAGTGGCTGATTAAAGCAACAAGCCACAGTGGAAGTAACAATCAAGCTTTTAATTACTGGCTGCAATGACAGCAAGCATCCAAATCAGAGTAGATGTTGACTCCCCCTATTCTCTTTCCGCCCCCCATACAACAGCACACCAGTACAGGTCAGGCGGATCAGCATAGATGGGGGGTGTCTCACTGCAGAGGAAGCCCCAAACAAAAGGCTCCTACAGCTTATGGACCAGGGGGTCAGAGGGAGGTAAAAAGGGGAGGGCTAAGAGTGGAAAAGCACTGAGTACTGAGGCAGAGTGGGGAAAAGTGTCTTCAAGCTTCCCCCCTCCTTCTCCCTGAAGGAGGCCTTGACAGAAGTGCTTGAAAGGAAACTTGGCTTAAGGCTTCAGCTAAAGAGACCTATGAATGAAGGCACCTGGGCTAGGAATGCGAATATGCAAAAAGCATGACTAGCCAGAGGGACTTGAATCTTTGGCTGCAATTTTCACCTTGCACTGGTTGTGCCCCACGTCTGGCGTGGGGAGGGCAGCTTGGCCTGCCAGGTAAAGTCTTTATAATTGCATTAATTTCTTACAATTGTAGTGCCTTAATTTTTTTTCCAGCTTTATTGAGGTATAATTGAGAAATAAAAGTTGAGTATATTTAAGATGTACAATGTGATGTTTTGCTATACATATATATTGTGAAATGATACCACAATCAAGCTAATTAATCCCTCATAGAGTTTTTTTTGGGGGTGAGATCAATTAAAATTTACTTTCTTGGCAAATTTCAAGTATATAATACAGCATTATTAGCTATAATCAGTGTACTGTGTATTAGATCTCCAAACCTGTTCATCCTGAATATCTGAAACTTTGGACCCTTTGACTAACATTTCCTCTTGTAACCACCATTCTACTCTCTGCTTCTATGAGTTCAACATTTTTAGATTCCACATGTAAGTGAGATTGTGCAGTATTTATTTTTTGGTGTATGGCTTATTTCACTTAGCGTAATATCCTCCAGGTTCATCCACGTTGTTGAAAATGACAGGGTTTCCTCCCAGCTAGCTCAGTCCATAGGGTCCTTAAAATCACAAGTTCTTACCTGGGAGCTGGACTCCTCATGAACGAATTAATTAATGAGTAGAATTAGATATCTTAAAGGAGAATAAATCTAACCAACGTATAGATGAAGAGGTATATACTTCCATTTAGCCATTGCAAATGGTAATAACCAGTGTTTGTGGATTTGCTAGTTATTTGGATAATAGGAAGATAAAGCAATCACCATACATTTCTATCATTACTATAAATTTTTCAACCAAACACATTTTACGTTTTTACCTGACCTAAGGTAGCATGGGAGGCCATTTGAGATTGACTCTAACAAATGGACCACACATGCCCACTTTTAGGGGGTAGCATTTAATTGTTTAAAACTAAACTCAAGACCAATGGCAATGCTGTATTAATGTGAAAACACTAAAATGTAAAAAAAAATTGAAAACTGTAACGTAAACATCCTTTCATGAGATACAGTCTAGAGTAGTGTTTAAGAGCAAGGGTCTAGAGCTAGGCTGGCTGGGTGTGACTCTGATAATGCTGGCTCTGACATCCATAGGCTGTGTGACTTTGGGAAAATTACTTGGCTTCTCTGTGTCTAATTTTTCTCGCCTATGAAATGGGGATAATAATAATGATGTTGATAACAATAATAACAATGTGGCTGTTTTTGAGGATTCAATGTGTTAATTTCTGTAGAGTCCTTAGGAGAAAAACTCGCATAGAGTAAGCCCTATATAAATGTTTCCTGTTTCAAGATTGCTGTGGTGTCAAGGAAGACTTCTGGCCAGAAGTCACTATCAGGCTGAGACCTGTAGGTAATGAAGTTAGCCCAGTAAAGCAGATTGTGATGGACAGGCCAGGTAGAGAGAGTGCTTAGAGCTTGAGGTGAAAAAATACAATCCACAGGTTGATTGTAGATTTCAAGGATACTGTGATGGGAGGAGCCTGAGAAGAAAGAGGGGGAGGAATCTTGTAGGTCAGAGGCAGGTTTAGAATTTTACCCTAAATTAGCAGATCGTGACTGAAGGAGACTGAGAAGGTCATAATTTTCCTGACTGTTTCTCACCTGCTCCTGATGCCCCAGGCTCCACCACCACAGTCGTGCACTGGCGATTGACATGAGCTCTGGTTCCTCTGATATCATTTGCAGCTTCTCTCCTCTAATAAGACTCAAATTTGCGCCACTGGTTACTTCTGCCCCTAGCTACAAAAATGCGGCTTTTTCTGTGCTGTTTTTAGGCTGCTGCCCTGGCAATGGAACATGCAGCCTTGGGGCAGGGGAAAATTAAGGCTTTCAGAGTTTCTCTGCACTAAAAAATATATAGTACTTCTTATATGCAATTCAAAATAAAATTTTATTATTTTGAATTTCTGAAATAAAAATTACTCTTTTAAAATAAACGTCCTAGGTGCACGATTCTAGGGCAATTTATTTAGTTATACTTATGTATTTATTTGTTTGTTTACTTTTATTAAGATATAATTGACATAATACTGTAGGTATTATATTTATATATCAATTGATATATATTTATGTATTATTTGATATATTATATATATTAATTTGATGTATAATATATATATATCAATTTGACATATATTATTATATGTATATTAATACAATTACCACCATGGTGTCAGCTAACACCTGTATCAAGTCACATTATTATCATTTCTTTTCTGTGGTCAGATCAATTAAGGTCTATTCTCTTAGATACTCTGAAGTTTATAATACAGTATCATTAACTGTAATCACTATGCTGTAATTATATAGTTAGATCTTCAGACCTTATTCATCTTCTAGGTTGCAAATCTGTAACCTTTAAGGACATCTCCCCCACTTCCCCACCCCCCAGCCCCTGGTGACTACCATCTATGTATTATCTGCATCTATGAATTGGGCTTTTTTAGATTGTACATGTAAGTGATACCTTGCAGTATTTGTCTCTCTCTGACTTACGTCACTTAGCATAATGCCCCAAGGCCAATCAAGGAAAAAAAAAACCACAAACAACTGGAAAGATATCCAGTGTTCATGAATCTAGAAAAGTTTATTGACCTTGAATTCCTCTCTCTTCTCTTATGCCTGCTTTGCTTGTGCCTTAACCATGTGTTTTAATTGATAGAAATGTCCTGCCAGACTTTGAGGCTTTTTTAATTACTTCAAAAGGTAATTGGACACTCCAGGCTCCAAGAAAGTAGCTTGTGGGTTGTACCTTGCAGAATCAGTGGAAGAGCAGTAGCAGAGAGTGTGAAGCAGAGAGAAGTGTGACTAGGTAATATGATAAAGAATATCAGCCAGTGTTCCCACATCCACATACCTGGCAACATCCGTTTCCAGATATCCTGACTTCCTGGGTATTACCATCGATGTTATCAATGGCCAGTCCTTCCACATGTGTCCGATGTCCCATCACCAAGTCAAGAGTATTGCTGCAGCCAGTCTCCCTTCTCCCTTCGGCATACTTAAATGGTCTCTCTATCCGCATCATTCCCATCAGCGTAGAAACCTTCTGCTATGTATCTCATCTTAAAAACAAAGCAAAAACCAAACCCAAACAAAACATTCTCTTGACCGTATTCTCTCTAATAGATACCAGACCTTTTCCCTTTGCAGTAAAATTACTTGAAAAAATTGTTTTTACTTCCTGAGTCTGATTCCTCACCTCTTTCTCTTTTTTGCAGCCTTTGCCTCATCTCTCCATCCTCCTGATGTGCTCAGTGCTAAAACTGACTCAGTTGTTGACTAAAAAAAAAATGCACGACCTAAAAGTTGGGACTTATGTTTTATTTGGCGAACAAAACTGAGGACTTAAGCCCAGGACACAGCATCTCAGATAGCTCTGAGAGACTGCTCCGAAGAGGCAAGGGGGGGGGACCCAGGATATACAGGGGTTTTCACAACAAAGACCAGGTATCGGAACATCACAATATTGCTGTACATTAAAGAAAACCAGACATCTCAGGTTAAGGAATTTAGTGTTCTTCTATGTATGAGAAGATGAAAGAGTCTGGGCTCACTGAAATCATTCCTTTGCTCTGCACCTCAGCTCTCTGGGGCCAGTATCCTTGGCTTCTCATCCTGAGTCTTCTCAGGGTGCACTTTTGGGGGTGGGTGGCTGGAGGTGCTGACTGCTAGATGAGGGTATCCTGCCTCCATCCTGAGTTCCCTCGGGGCTCACCATCAGGCAGCTGTAATGTGATGATTTGATGGCTGCAGCATCCTTTGTTTACCGATATGGCAGGCAACATTTTTCATTCACGCAGTGATCAGTTCTCAGTACACATCTATTTGACCTCTCAGCACCATTTGATATAGTCAATCTCTCTCTCTTCCTTGAAAACCTTGCCTCACATGGTCTCCTACAGCTCTTTCCTGGTTTGACTTCTGTCTCCAGTGTGCTCTCTTCCCCACCCTCGTGACCCTGCTCAGGGTTCCAGTCTTGAACTTGGTTCTTCTCTTCCACTTACTCCCTTCTTGCTCTCATCCAGTCTGATGGCTTTAAATGTCACCTGGATACTTACGGTGATGAATGATTTAAGCCCAGCCTCAGTTCTAGACTTGTACATCCAACTGTCTGCCTGAAATTTCTGCTTGGATGTCTAATTGTCAATACATATTTATCATTGCCACACCTGACCCCTGATCTCTTCTCTATGACTTACAGCTTCCCTATCTCAGTTGATGGCAATTCTACCCTTCTGGTGCTCAGGCCAGTTTTCCTGGAATTGTTTAGATTCTTTCTCTCATATCCCACATTGAAACCATTAGGGAATCCTTTTGATTCTGCCTTCAAAATATACATCTAGAATCTGGTTCTCCCCTCCTCTCCTGCTCCACCCATTTTGAGCCACAATGTCCTATTGCCAGAAATACTACAATCACTTCCTAACTGGTCTCCCTGCCTTCATTAATTTCATTTCATTCATTTCATTTCGTAGCCTGTCCCCCTACAGATTATTCTCAACACTTCACTGCCAGAGGGATGCTGTTAAAGATGCCATCACCCACAGCTGAAAACCCTCCAATGGCTCCTCATCTTACACAGAGTAAAAGCCAAAGCCTTTACAATGTCTATGGGACCTGATTTCCCTGTTACTTTTCTGATCTTATCTTCCTACTATTTTTTCACTTACTTGATCCAGCCTCATTGACCTTGATGTTCCCCAAATTCACCAGGCAGGTTTCCATCTTTGCCTTAGATCTTCCCACTGCTTGGATGGCACTTGGTCCAGGTATCCTCAGGGCTACATTCCTCTCCCCTCCAAGTCTTTGTTCAAATGTCACCTTCTAATGATCATCCTAATCCACCTATTTAAAATTGCATGTCCTGTCCTATCACCCCCACCTGGCCCTCCTGCTCTCGACTCCTGAGGTAGGCTGAAAAAAATCTCCCCAAGAGAGTTATTATTATTCAGGGACTTACAGGGAAGTGCTTCTTACACAATGATTCTGCAACAAGGTGTTTGCTGTCTTCAAACCCACTTTGAGGTATAGGATGACAAATTCAACAGCTTTTAGCTCATATAAAAGTAATGAGATGATCAGGGAACACTTTGCACCTGTGAAGGGCTATCTAAACGCCTCATAATAACAACATTCAAAGCTGAGCATCCTTTTAAGAGCAGTTACATTCCTCTTCTGTCTCCCATTGCATTACTCTTGTGAAAAATAAAACATTAATTATCCACCAAAGAATAGGGTGTTCAGCCTGCTGGTTGACCAGACATATTGCTTTTACAGGGTGGTGAGGCAGCTCCACTCTGTAATACGCTGGCCTCGAAGATTCACATTCTTTTCTACCAGATTTCATCCTGGTAAAGTTTTTGACAATTTTCCACAACCAAACTGTTTCTAAACAGTATATTAAACGCAAAGACATGCAAGCTCTGTTGTCTACAGTTTTTTTTGCTTTCTTACACGTAGAGGAAATCACATATCATTTGCTATTTCGTAGCCAAAAAATGGAATGTGTGTGTGTGTGTGTGTGTGCGTGTGTGCACACGCGCACCCACACTGAATGGATTTTCAATGAATTACCACACTTCTCTTTATATAGAGTCTCCATTTGGGGGAGCTGATGGGGTTTTTAGGTGTTATTTTATGCAACCCCCTTATTACAGAGATGAGAAAACTGCCCAGAGCGGTTAAATGACTGGCCTAAGGTTATGCAATGAGTTAAAGGCAGCGTTGATGGGTAATCACCAACTGTCTCTTCAACCTGAAAACTTTTAAGGTCCCTTCATGTCTGGTCTTTTGAAAAAAAGGCTGGCAGGGCATCCTGTGATAGTCTGTTTGAAACAGTGATGGTGTTAAAATGATAAGTCGGTGGTAGAAACTGTCTTGAGTTCTGATGTGGCAAAATAATGCGGGAGTGGACTCAGCCTCCCTCGCTCAGTAGCCGTTGATCACCGGCATTCTCTTAGGTGGGCACTTTCTGCTGTGGCTCTTTCCTACGTTCTTTCCAACATTCTCATTATAAAAAGTTAACTGTTGTTCTGAGATTGCATATTTGCACACGTTGGCTCAGCAGGATCTTGTTCCTGATTAAAGGGCCTGTTGCTGCCAATTCTCAGGGAAGGCGGCTGCGACTGAAGGCTTGATAATCATTTTTTATGCATCAAGGAAGGCACAAGAAGCTTCAAACCATAATCATTTCTATAAACATAGACAAGCCGTAAATTGTGACGGATACAAATTAAACTATGTTCCTCAGTAATTATATTTTAGAGATTGTGCATCACATACCCAAACACAATTTTAAACTCAGAAAACTGTAATTGCATGTTTAGTGCTTAGCACTCTTTGTAGGTTTCGCTTTGCATGAGTTATTCCAAGGAAATTGATTTCTTGGGCACATCATGAGAAGGCTCATTAGGCCATTGGCATGGCTTTCCCTACATTATCATTATTCTCATCATGTCAATCGTATTCTTCTGGAGGGGGAAGTAGGGCTTCAGGCCATCATGATAAGGAGTATCCAAATCTTCCCAAATGTCTCTCTCATCTGTTGTCTTGTCTCTATCATCATTGTCACTGTCATTGTTGAGCTCTTCCATATCTCCTTTCTGGAAGAGTTTCACTGCCTCTAGTTGGTCCCCAGGTCTGCAGTCTCATCCTCTGTCGCAGTTTGATAATAATGTTTATTGACCATGACCTTGAGTAAAAAATTACATCACAGCCCTACACACACACACACACACACACACACACACACACACACACACACCAGAGAGAAAAGTTTTACAAGTTTTACAAGGCAGTACTTATGGCTCATCTTATCATCCTTATGGACTGTGAAAGCTTTTCTAAAAGTTGTTGAGAGCATCAGGAACTTCTACAGGCATATCTGTGGAAGGTTCTGTGACGTGATCCAAAGCTGTGTTGTGGTTTGGATTTCCTCAAAATCAAACCCCTAGACAAGGATTTGGGTACCCAGTTTATTTGGAAAGTGGTCCCAGGAATCAAAAATGAGAAAATGGGAAAGTCAGAGATGGAAGGCAGGAAAGACACATGGGGTACATTAACAAGTAGGTTACAGCCATGGGAAAACGGGGCTCAGCCTTGCTGGCAGTGCTCTGAGAACCTTGAACCTGAAGCCTGAAGTTTGATGACATTAGGACATTTATCCCTGATCTCACCCTCCATGTCACCTTCCATCCTGAATCTCACCAAACAAGCTCAGATGCTTGTTTATCTTGTCCAAAATAGATCGTGCTTGCATCATGACTGTAGTGGCCCCATCTCTTATTCATCACTGTCATTTCAGCACCTAGGACAGTTTGTCTTGTGCAGGCTCACTAAATATATATTAAATGAATAAATGAATTCTCAAGCCCTAGCCCTATATTTAGCTAGATGCACAGTATTTATTTAATGAATAAATGCAAGAAACAGAGAGAGGACCCACATCCCTGATGAAAGGAGGCTGATAGGGGTTCCAAGTCAGCAGTATGATCAAATATGTAGACACCAGAGGCAGGGGGCTGTGATGTGTTTGTAGACAAACACATATTTGTAGATATATTTGTAGACAAGTAAAGAAGTTTGCCAAAGGAAACAATGAGAGTTTCGATTTCCTAGGTAGGCTGGAAACACATTATGGAGAGCCTTAAATACTGGGCAAGGGCGTTTCTCTGTGTTTCATAGACTAGGATGAGTCATCAGGTAGAATGGCTACTTGTCTTCAGGACATGGTCCAAACTCATTAGGAGGTTGTGATGAGTCCTCCACGAACTGGCTCCTGCTTTCCTCTCCTTCTACGTTCCTTGTAGCACTTGATCAACAACACTTTCCCGCTTGTTAACACCCACATGCTCTCTCACTCTGTGGATGAGTTTGTGACTCACATGTAATTACCTAAACTGCTTCTGCCCTCTCTGATGAATATGGTTATTACAGGTCGACCCTAGGATGGGGTGAGCGGACAAAAAGAACAAGTGGATACAAGAGACATGAACAAAATATTAGAAATCTGGCAAACCACAAAAGAGATCCCTTATTTCGCCTTTGGGAAACATCTCCTGCTGAGGTGTAGATTTCAGGGCTTTGTAAAATACCCATCTCTTTGCATCATGTAGCACCCCAACTTAACGAGGGAAGAAAAAGGAGGGCCTGGAGGGACCCTGGCTAGGCCCTCAGAGGACAGCCCGTGCTGCAAAGCTGTTAGCCGAGCTGGCATGCTCTGTGGAACAGATGAGCTTTTAAAAGATTCAAGTTTGGTTCAAAATTCACAACTTGTGAGTTCCAAATGGTTCTAAATTTGGCTGAATGCATTTTTTCCCGAGCCGTGTGCTACCGAGCAAGACTTAGTGACTTCATCGAGTCAGAAAAACAAAGAGTCATTACTGCTTCTAGGCCGAAATAAACTTGATGAGGACAAAAGTAGTACATTGCAAATACGACAGCAGCAGACCCTTAATTTTGTGTATTTTCCACTCAAACAGCTTTCTCTGGCATCAACAACAAAGCCATTCGTTGAAAGAACACCACCAGTTACAGGCTGACTTATAAGCAAAGTGGCACTGAGTTATCTTTCAGCTTTGTTGAACAAGCAAATTATATAGTAAATTAAATCACATTTTACTGTTCAGTTGGTATGGTGCAAATTAAGAAGTGCACTTTGATTCAACCTTGCTTCTCCTGCCTATTTCATAGACTAGATGTTCCAGTGTCAATACAGGATCATTTAGCAGAGGACTCCTGTCGATTCTGTTTTTTTTGTTGTGTTTACAATTTCATTGTGAGCAGTCTACTCGGAATAGTGTTGGCCTGATACCAAAATGCAATGCTTTGTTTGGACAGAATCTTTAGCTTCTGGTTAATTATTTAAGTGAATGATGTCTTCTTCCTTCTTTGTTGTATGTCTTCCAAAAAACCTAACCAAAGTCTTCATACACGCACATGCATTGTTGCTAATTCTAGAGGACTATAAAAAGAGTGAATTCCTGGAGACAAGTAACTGATCTCCAGGGAAGGATGCTAGCTAGATTCCTTCTGGAACGTGATGGAAAGAAAAGTGACTATTCCCTGAGTTTGACAGACCTCGGTTGAGTCTTGGCCAATATTTTAAGTCATGTGAAACTGGGCGTGTTAATTACCTTGAGATTCCATTCCTAAAAGGAGGTTATGGATGTTGCATGAAACTACTTATGTTCCAAATTTAGGGCAAAACAAGTACCCAATAAATTCCACTTCTCCTCTCTTATCAGGTCTTAATAATGATTGTTTGAAGATTTGGAAATACCCACCTTGAGTGTCCTTCCTCTTCTCAAAACAAAGTCTGTTTCAGAATGGCAAGTGTAGTTCAGTTGGTATTATTATGACAAACAGAAAAAAGGAAAAAGAAAAAATAACTGTTATTCCAGGCTTGTCAGTGTGAGGCCTAATGACACTCTTTATATATATTTTTCAGTGAAAAGGTCACATGGGTCAGCCCACATTTTGGCATGTCTGACAAATGGGTCAGTGAAGACGGGAGTGTTAATTTATTTGAATGGATGTGTGGCAATGGTACTCTGCAAAAAAACTGCTGTGCCAGGATGCTCTGTCAAAAAAATAAGAACGAACTGACAAAACCTCAAACACCCGCTAGGTACAGCCATATCCACTTGAGCTCTGTAGTCACCCTGATTCTCCTAAGTGTCCTACTTCTGGTGACTGGGAAAGATGTTTAACTCTATCCTTGCCATGCTAAGTTTTGCAAACCATTTTCCTAGAAGTCAGTGTATGCTACTTGAATTATTTTTTTTTGCAAAAACATTCTCTAACATTCCTCGGTTTAGTATTAGCTACTGTTAAAGGACACTCTTTTGCCTTATTTTGTATTTTTTTACGTTACACCACATTATATTTTATTAGTTTTCAATTTTTCTGAAACTTAGTTTGCTAATTCCTAAAAGAAAGGTGTTGAACCAGGTGTTCTGATGACCCACTGTGGCTCTAGAGGCCTCAACTTCTGTGGCAAGAGAAATCCTGTTAAATGTTTTTAAAAAGACTGGGTTCACACGTTTTATGTTTTATGTTTCACTTCAATCGAATCACCATGGATGGCGAACAAAGCTGGCCTGTCAAGAGAAAGGGAACCCAGTAAAATTGTCGACATTTAACCATCTCATTGGCCTACAGATATGGTGTTGTCATGTGATTTGACCTTTGATATTGATTGAATCTCTGAATGGTGGGGTGCCCGCATAGCCTTCAACCCTCACACAGTCCTGTGAGATGTGTATTTGTCAAAATTCTCTCCAATAAAATTTCTTCTAAGTATCTCAATTCCATCCACTCCTCTCCATTTCTACCAACCATCACTAATCCAACTAACTATGACAATAATCTCTTAACTGGTCTGCTGTCATCTCCTTGGGTCCTTTGCTAATTGATTCAATACAGCCGGAGGAACTTCCAAACTATAAATCTAATTGTGCTGCATTCTCTGTTTAAAACCCTGTATCCCTGCGCCGTCTTCCCAGTGTCAGAGGGTAAGTGCCAAAGCTCCTTGAAATGGTCCTTAAGGTTCTTACTCTGACATCTACCCACTCTGCCAGGCTCATTTCAAACCTTAGTTCTAATTTCAGCCACACTGGCCTTCTTTCAGATCTCTGCACTCTCCGTATGCTTTCCCATTCCTAAGTCCTTTGCAAATGCTACCACTTTGGGCCAGAAATCTCCTCTGTCCCCTCACAGACCCCATTCCTATTCATGTTTAGGGACTCAGTTCAAGCCAGTCTTTGCCTGGGCACCCTTTATGAACTCTTGGACTGGGTTGGCACGCACTTGTAAAAGGTCTTCAGGAACCGTATATTTGTATGTAGCATTTGCCCCACTTGCTCTTTCCTAGTCTGGATAATTATTTAATGAGAATCTACTTCACTCATAAGCTCTATGAAGGCAAAATTCAGGTGGGAGGTTGCCTCTGTTGTATGTCAGCAGTCATCTTCATGTGTGGTTGATGCTCAATAACGTCTCTGATATGAATGGTTAACGCACAAGAGATGGTGAGTAGAAAGAGAGGGAATCACCGCCCTTTGGAGAACTCAGGAATATTTTCTATTAACTCGGCTTCCATTTTCAGCCATTTTCCTGGTAATTTTTGTTCCTGCTCTTAACACATGAGAAGGTTTGACCAACAATACAGGACTAAAAATCACAGTATGAAATACTTCGGGAGAAACAGAGTTTCCCAAGGATTGCACTCGTTACCATCTCTTGTCTCATAATCAGATAACTTGGTGGTTTATCCTGACATTGTTCTTCTCTAATTATTTCTGTAGTGCACCCACCTCAACATGGTTGGGCTGTTAAGAGCAAATTCCATGGAACTCAGAGTCCTGTTAATTCAATAACCTTCTCTGTGACTCCTTGGAGAAAAGAAGAATGGCTTGGCCTTAGCAACAGGAAGTTTGTTCAATGACAAGGAAAGTTTTGTTTTGTTTTGTTTTGTTCCTGCCAGAGCAGGTATTAAAAAGACTGAAAAGACTTAGTTTGTCTAGTTGTGGTTTGAGGTTTTCTTTTGTTTTGTCTTGTAACATTATACTGTCTTTGTGAACATTAGAAGCCATGGATTCTGACTTGTGTACGTTGCTTTTCTAACGAGCACATACCTAACCGTATTGAGCAATATTAACGATGACAAGGAAGAACTTTGAGAGCTGGGAAGTTCAATACCTGAAAAATACAGTTACTGTTAAGAAGAGTTAAAAACAAGAAAGTGAGAATAAGTACCCCAGTTTTAAAAATAAGAAAATTAGGGACAGAGAGGGTAAAAATAACAACAACAACAAAACAACAATGAAAACAACTCCCGAGAGCTGAGAGGCTGCTCAGTGAGTACAAGCATAACTGGAAATGGAACTCAGGACTTGTGACTCTTCCCGCTTTTCAATGTGGTCGTTGTTTCAGTTCAACATTTCATATTTTCCTGATTTTTTCCCCTTAACTCATTTTTGTCTTATTAAATACATACTCTACGCATGGAATTCCACACTCTAATTGACAGTTTGCTCATGACAGACCGAGGCTCAGAGAGGTAAAACATGTGGAATCAGGTTCCATAGGAATACATGACTGATCTGAGATTTCAGGCCACATCTTCCTGACTCCAAAGCTCCTCTATGGCAGGAGGCCATGTTTTGGTCATTAATTTATCCACTTACTCAAACTTTATGCCAGCCACATGCCTGTAGAAATAAGAGTTACAGGTAATTTTTTCCTGCATCTCATCGTCAAATAGAGGAAAGTGGAGTAACTAAGGAGGGTAATCAAAAGTCCCAGTTTGGGGCTTCCCTGGTGGCGCAGTGGTTGAGAATCTGCCTGCCGGTGCAGGGGACACGGGTTCGAGCCCTGGTCTGGGTAGATCCCACATGCCACGGAGCGACTAGGCCCATGAGCCACAACTACTGAGCCTGCGCGTCTGGAGCCTGTGCTCCGCAACAAGAGAGGCCGCGATAGTGAGAGGCCCGCGCACCGCGATGAAGAGTAGCCCCCACTTGCCTCAACTGGAGAAAGCCCTCGCACAGAAACGAAGACCCAACACAGCCATAAATAAATAAATAAATAAATAAATAAATAAATAAATTTAAAAATTAAAAAAAAAAAAAGTCCCAGTTTGCCTGGGTCTGAGGGCTTTCCTGGGACATGGAAACCATTTGCTACAACCAAGAAAGTCCCAGACAAACTAGGACAACAAACTATTAGGAAAACAAGGAGAAATGAGGGAAGTAGAAAGACCTAAATGTCCCAGACAAGAAGGGACCTAGCGTTCTTTATTATAACACACCATAAAATAAATTTTATCCTAAAGTGCATAAGAAGGCTTTGTAATATTATCAGTACTATACCCATAACTGAGCATCCATCAAACTGAAAAAGAGGAAATTGTTTCTTCCTCATGGGGAAATTCTAATTTATTGCCATGGATGCTATCAACAGTAATAAAGGAAGAACTTCCCTTCCTTATTCCAATCTTGAGTCTACCTGGCAACTTTGAGGTAAAAGAATGCAGAGATGAGTGAAGCATGTCATTGTTTCTGTGTTATTGTGAAGATAGACTGAAGGAGGAAGACTAGAGATTTTAAAAATAAGAAGAGAGCAGGTTAATAATAATATTTCAAGATATTTAAAAAGAACTGCAACTATTCTGCTTTCATTCAATCTACATTGCTTTCCTAAATCCTATGAGCTTAGTTCTATGAACATAGAATTAAGACATGTTCTCTGGTCTCAAGAACAGACTGAGGGATACCAGAATTTAATGAATAATTACAAAGTAGAGTGGTAGGTGCTAAAACAAAATCAGTGTTTGTGGAGTACCTACCACATTCACAGCTCTGCATATTACATAATTCACAGCCTAACACTGGTCCTCAAGGAATTAAAGTTGGTTGGGAAACTCTTCTTCATTTTCTGGTATAAAACAGAGAATGACACAATGGCATGCAACCATAAATAGTGAATAAATCAAAGTCCAGGACTTGTGTGTGAAACCAACATATATCACACAACATGTGTATCTATGTGTGTGTGTGTGTGTGTGTGTGTGTGTGTGTCTGTTTTCCATTGAGAGTATCAGAAAAATATCACTCAAACTGGCTTGTCCAGTAAGGAAGTAAATCATTTCTTACAGGAAGCCTAGAAGTTGAGAAGATTCCAGGCTTGGAAGGTCAGTACTCACCCAGGATTCTCTCAGGTTTCATCCTCCTCTTATATCTGCTTGATCTTCAAGTTTGCTCTCCTCATGGTTACAAGATAGCTGCCATTTCTATTCTTCTCCAAGAAAAAGAAAAAAGCTTCTGTTTGTTTCTGAAAGCTGCCATAACAGAGAACTTTAAACTACACGGCTTTTAAAAAACAGAACTGTATTGTCTCACACTTCTAGAGGTTAGAAGCTTGAAATCAAGGTTCCAGCAAGGTCATGCTCCCTTTGAAATTGGTAGGAAAACCCTTCCTTGCATCTTGCTTTCTTCTAGTGGTTTTCCAGTAATCTTTGGTGTTCCTTGACTTGCAGCCACGTAAGTCCAATCTCTGCCTTCCTTGTCACCTGGTGTTCACCCTATGGGTCTGTTTCTTCACATGTCTATCTTCTAATAAGGGCACCAACCATATTGGATTAGGAGTCCATCCTACTCCAGTATGACCCCATCTTAACTAACTGCATCTGCAAGGACCCTATTTCCAAATAAAGTCATATTTCAAGGTAGTGGAGTACTGCAACATATCTTTCGAGGGGCATGATTCAACCTATAACATTTTGCTCAACTGTAGAACATGAATTCTTCCCTTCAGTTCGATGGGGTTATATGTCTACTCTTAGATCAGTAATGCTCAGCATGGAATATGATGTGTATATTGGTTGGGCTAATTGGGATACACCTCTGGAACTAAAGACGGTAGAATTTTTGAATAAAACAGGGTTCTGTTAGAAAGGAGGAAGAGAAAATAGGAATGGATGCTGAATAGATAAACAGAGTTATTACAATACATAACTATGTATGTATATATGTAAGAAAATATAACTTTTCTTGTTATAATAAGAGGATTTTAAGGGAAGTTCCAAAACACTTAAAGTCATTAGGAATAAAGGAAATGAACAATTACCGAGGTATGTGTTAAGCTCTATATACATATTTATAGATATATTATGATTTAATTTAGCAAAGGCCCTGTGAGGTAGATGTAATAATTATCTTTTTTATATAAGAATAAATTAGGCCCGTAAGAGGCAAATGAATTATCTAAAGTCACCTGGATGGTCAGTGTCAAAATCAGGATTAGAATTCACGATTATCGGATTATCAGTCTGATGATGATCTTTATTCCGTGCTGCCTCAAGATGCAGTGAAAGGGATGTTGGAATTTTCAGTGGACTTGGGAGTCATTTTCTACTTTTCTTTTCAGTTTTATATCAATCCTATGTGGACACTAGGAAACACAAATGTGAATAGTATCTACTCTTTCTTATATTTAAGATAATTGGGCATGGGGGCTACGTCAAGAGCTATGAGGGGTCTGAGATTTTACTCGACTTGCAGATTAACAAGTTAGCCTACCACACTTTCATGGAAACTCACAACAGACACACAACTAGTGGGTCAGAGACAAAAGATAGTGTATTATTTACAGCAATATCAGTAGCCTGAGTGATATTTTTCCACTGGCTTCCTTAGCCCCAGTCCCCAAAGTGTGACTAGATGAAGTGAAGGTGCTGCCTGGCTATGCAGTAGATTGTGTTCTAGAAAAGAAACCCTGGGCTTGGAAAACCTCAGTTTTATATAAGGGGCTGCTGGAAATCCTGCTCAATCTTTACCATAGAAAAAGACATCATTTTTATTCCTTTGGCCAGTAAATAAATCTGCTCCAGATGGAGATACTCTCTTTTTTCCAAGGTTGTTTTTATACAAATATCCTTGAAATGAGAGTCTGGAACAAAAATACTGTTTATGCCTTTGCTCAAATGGTGTTCAGAAATGTGAGAAACCCAGGGACAATGTCACCCAACAAATTAGATCTTCCCACACCATGATTTTTTTATCATATATGTTTACTTTTAGAAGTCTAATAACCCAATGTCAAGTTCATGTCTTACAAACTTACATAGTGCAACCAATAGGCGGTTATCACTTGATTTTGCTTAGTGACCAGGAAAGTTTTCCCAGGGCCCTTGAGATGTAGCTATTTAAATTTTTTAAGAAAGATACAAATGAGCTTTTTTACAAAACAGAAATAGACCCACAGACGTAGAAAACAAACTTATGGTTACCAAAGGCGAAAGCGGGGGAGGGATAAATTAGAAGTTTGGGATTAGCATATACACACTATTATATCTAAAATAGATGACCAACAAGGACCTGCTGTATAGCACAGGGACGCATACTCAATATTTTGTAATAACTTATAAGGGAAAAGAATCTGAAAAAGAATATATACATATATTCTGAAAAAGAATATATATATACATATATATATCTTAATCACTGTTGTACCCCTGAAACTAACACAACATTGCAAATCAACTATATTTCAATTAAAAAAAAAATGCTTTTCTTCTTTTTACTTTTTCTATAAAAATGTGTTTATCAAAACACTGACACATGAATTTAAGATGCTACCCTCTTTTTTAAAAAATTTTTATTTGAGTATTGTTGCTTTACAATGTTGTATTAGTTTCTACTGTACAGCAAATTGAATCAGCTATATATATACATATATCCCCTCTTTTTTGGATTTCCTTCCCATTTAGGTCACCACAGAACACTGAGTAGAGTTCCCTGTGCTATACAGTAGGTTCTCATTAGCTATCTATTTTATACATAGTATCAGTAGTGTATATATGTCAATCCCAATCTCCCAATTCATCCCACCCCACCTGCCCCCTTGGTATCCATATGTTTGTTCTCTACGTCTGTGTCTCTATTTATTTCTGCTTTGTAAATAAGATTGTCTATACAAGTTTTTTCAGATTACACATATATACATTAATATAGGATATTTGTTTTTCTTTTTCTAACTTACTTCACTCTGTATGACAGTCTCTAGGTCCATCCATGTCTCTACAAATGACCCAATTTCGTTCCTTTTTATGGCTGAGTAACATTCCATTGTATATATGTACCACATCTTCTCTGTTGATGGACATATGGGTTGTTTCCACATCCTGGCTATTATAAATAGTGCTGCAATGAACATTGGGGTGCATGTGTCTTTTAGAATTACGGTTTTCTCTGGGTATATGCCCAGTAGTGGGATTGCTGGGTCACATGGTAGTTCTATTTTTAGTTTTTTAAGGAACCTTCATACTGTTCCCTCCACATATTGTATTCAAAGAGCTAAAGAGTCACTCTAATGAATGTGTTGGTCTTTGTCTTGGCACATAATTGATATCTATGGGATGAATTAATAAATAAATGAATGAGCAAACTGACAACTAGATCACAACTGAATCTAATTCAGTGTTTTTCTTCAGGTTGAATTTTTTCCAGCTACCTTGAATTATACATTATAATATCATGTGTGTGGCAATTGACTTTAGTAAATTTAGTAATTTTAGTAATTTTAAATTTAGTGACTTTATTAATTAAGCAAATTTAGTAATTTGACATTAGTATAAACAATGTAATGTATATATTTGCACCCCAATTAGCTTTAGTCTGTACTTAGTGGCAGTTAAATTGCTTTGGAACTGGATCAGGAACCAAGAGCACACAGTAGCTATTTACAAGTGCTTCAAATATCAGTATCAAAATTTATACAAGAGGATCCATTAATTAGCATGAGATATGTTAGAAATAATTTTTCATTGGTGAAATGAGTAGTGTTCAAAATATAAGACTGACTAGAAAAGCATCATGAGCTGCAGTGTCCTTGCATCAGTGAGGGATAGAATCCAGCAACTCAGCAACCTCATGGCCAATCATCTTCACAACGTCTGTGTCTAGAGCTGCCTTTGGCATCTTCACATATTAAAGGCCTCTCTTGCTTGATCTGATAAGAGAGATGGCTTAATTGTCTTTCAAATTATTGATAAATTATTGATGCATTAACCTCTAAGTAATCTTTTTCTCTTTTTTTTTTTTCTGTGTGCCTGAATAGACCAAGTGAGGACTGCATAAGAATAGACTGGGTCATTTTTTGGCCTTACTAATAAATTTTTTAATGTTTAGAAGAATTGGGTCTGAAGTTTATCCTTATTGTAGCACACTTTATCGTTGTCAAGTTGTTAGGAAGGGGATATATAGCTTCCACCTTTTTCTAACGATGGGGCGCGGGGGTACTACTATTTCACAGATTTAAATATTTAGCAATATTTACCAAAAAATCACTAGGACAATCACTAAATGGACCATTTGCAACAACACATCCATTCAACATCTGTCTCATATGACATGAGTCAAAGTCTTCCCACGTAACTCTAGTTCTGTATTCACAGGCTTAAGGAATACTGGGCTTTAACCATCCTCATGGACATGTTTCTATAATGTTCTGGCATGAACATTCTGTTTACTACAAAGGAAGTAAACTGAAGGAAGCTCTCTATTTGCCCTTCCAAATTCCTCTCTCTGGGTTACTGCTATTTTTTTTTTCTCTCTTTGATCGGTATTCATTCATTCATTTATTTGTTCTTCAAATATTTTTAATGCCCTGAATAAAATAAAAATACATGTCAGGTAATAGGATAAGCGCTGACTCCACAGTGATAAATAAGATATATTGGAGGCACATGCATGCACATATACAGAACGAGAAACAGAAATAGCACTAGAGAGAGAGAGAGATTCAGAGACTGAGGGGGAAGCAATAATTACCCAATAGTGCGATATCTTTTGCCTGCAAGAGATAGTTTATGTCATCCTTTTCAATCAGAAAAAAGCAATTTCCCATCTTGAGAGAGTTATCTTCTTCCTCCACCCCCCAATCTGGTGTTGTCCTGAAATTTGTATAACATCCTAAAGATGACTCACGAAGCCTCAAGGACTAGCCTATAACTTTAACAAACATGCTTATTTTACAGATGCCAAATGATTTTTCCAGTTTAAAGCTTAAGCTTAGCAAACTATTATTTTTGAGAGACACTTAGAGCATAACAACATTTTAAAACAGAGACAAAACTAGTTTGCCAACAGCCCCCAGGGCCAGAATATCTGTCCGCAGAGCCGCCCACCTGCATGGCCCAGAGGCCTCATGACCCAGTTTGAAAACTGCAGCCCCTCTCTTGGTCTCTCTAGAGCTCTCATCTGCCCCTTGGAGGCCTGATTTCTTCTTCAGGCTTTTTCTGACTGCATGGCATCCAAAACCAAGCTGGGGAGGAAGAAAGCAAACCTGTATGGGGATTCCATTGGAGAGCATTGGACGCAGGAGCTGGTTTCATTCACGAGCTCCCTGATGTATAAGAGGTCAGATGGGGGACTGGTATTTTCTGGAATAGACTCCAAATCTACATCTTTTACTCAGCTCCTGCACTTGTGAAATGATGACAATCTGTGCATTAATTTATTCCACCAAACTTTGCTTAGCCCTCAGATGCCAGATTTTATGGACTCAAGAAATATATAGATATACACTTGAAAAGATCTATCATGCTTATTCTGGTTTAAAATGGCAGTCTGAGGGAATATTTACTTCTTTTGTCTCTTTTGAAATTTAGTATCCACAGTAACAAAAATTGAGAAATCTGACTTCAATAAAAGGAAATGACCCCCTGCTCCAAAAAAACCTTATGAAGAATATGTGTCCAACATAGAAACATGTGGATGTGCTGTTACTGACATTAGCTTCCCAGGCTGTGGGCAGGGTATTGATTTCTTTCAAAATAAGTGTCACAATCCTGAAAGGTCCGTCCAATGTATCTTTGATTAGATTAATGAGATGGAGAAATATCAAGAGACTAAGGGAGAAATGGAAAATATTGTAATGGAAGTTGAATCTCATTGCCTAGATCTGTAAGAGAGGTGCTTTGGAAGGTGGAGAACACACCCACACACATACAACCCCACACCATTATTCTTTAAGTCCTCCAGGAGTGGATAAACTACTGACTATCTGGTACACACTCATGCTTACTTAAAACTCTTTTTTTTTTTTTTTTTGGCCTCACCGCTCGTCTTGTGGGATCTTAGTTCCCTGACCGGGGATTGAACCCTGGCCCTCAGCAGTAAGAGCACAGTTTTAACCACTAGACTGCCAGGGAATTCCCAAAACTCTTGAGCTAAGAATGGCTTTATATGTTTAAATAGTTAACACAAAAGAACATTGCTATGGTCTGAATGTTTGCGACCCCCAGTGCAGATGTTGCAATCTTGATGCTCAATGTGATGGTATAAGGAGGCAGAGCCTTTGGGAGGTGCTTAGGTCATAAAGGTAGATATTAGTGAATGGAATCAGTGCTCTTATAAAAGAGGCTGCACAGAGTTCCCTAGTCCCTTCCATCATGTAAGGACACAAGAAGTCTGTGACCAGGAAGAAGGACCTCACTCCATCATGCTGGCACTTTGATCTCAGACTTCCAGTCTCCAGAATTGTGAGAAATAAATGTATGTTGTTTATAAGCCACCCAGTTTATGGCATTTTGTTACAGCAGCCCAAATGGACTAAAACAAATATGAAACAGGGGCTATATGTATCCCACAAAGCCTAAAATATTTACTATCTCTACCTTAAAAAAAAAGGCTAACTAACTCCTAGCCTATTAGCCAAGGCACGTAGATGGAGGTAAGTTTGGACTAAATAAGAGAAAAAAGAGCAATAATTCTAGACTCCCAACACAAAACTTGTAATTAGAGAGTTTTATTGGAAGAATGAATGTGACTAGGAACACAATCAAACAGGCTTAAGGAAATTACCAAAAATGAAGTGGAAAATAACCATGTTAAATATTAGTGAAAACATTACAGACAAGGAAGTTAAGCAAAGACTAACATGTACATTATTATAATAATTAATATTATTTACCACTATTTTACATTTACTAATTCACATAATTCTCACAACAACTCTGTGAAGTTTATACTTTGACAGATGAGGGAAACTGAGGCATAGAGAGGTTAAGTACTTTTCCTAGGCCACATGTTCAGTAAGTAAAGAAGCATGTGTGTACTCCATTCTCTGAACCATTCCATGGTACTGTCTAGAACAACAACAAAAATATCCATATGTAGACTAGGAAAAAACCTATTTAGAATTAAATTGTAAAGCAATTATATTCCAATAAAACTTAATTTTAAAAATGTTTTAAATATAAATAAAATTAAACTAAAAACCTATTTAAAATTATAATCTACACATTGAAAAGGATCCCTGCATCCTAGAATTGGTTTAGGGGAAAGAGTGTGAACAGAAAGATCAGGTAACCTACATGGTCAAATCATCTGGCTGACCTCAAACTCTTCAACAATTTTTAATGCTAGAGGCTTGTAGACTATGTACACAACATGAAGAAAAGAAATTGCAACCCCAACATTTTTCAAGTATGAAGGCAACAGGCAGACAATTTCAATCATGAGAAGAAATCAGGAATATAACACCTGTTTCCCCTCCTTGAAAAATACTTGATGACAACAATTGGTCAAGCAAGAGACGTACCACAATGAAGAACTCGCCAAAGAAGGACACATGGTGGTGGTCTGATGGTGAAACCAAATTAATTTGGATAGAAAACTCTTCCTAAACAAAGTGAGAATGTTGAATGTAGGATAGCATGTAAATAGTTTAGACCTCATTAATATAGAAATAACATAACTAATAGAACTCAGAAGATTTTCTTGTTATAAGACGCCAGGGCTTCTATAACCATACACCACACACTGGATGGCTTGAACAATAGAAATTTATTTTCTCACAATTCTAGAGGCTGGAAGTTCAAGGTTAGGGTGTTGGCAGGTTTGATTTCTTCTGAGGCCTCTCTTCTTGGCTTGTAGATGGCCACCTTCTCGCTGTGTCTTCACTTGTCTCCTCTGTGTGTACTTCCCCCCCCCCCCGGTATGTTCAAATTTTCTCTTCTTAGAAGGACACAAGTCAGCTTGAATTAGAGCCCACCCTAAAGGTCTCATTTTAATGTAATCACCTCTTTAAGAGCCTTACCTCCAAATACAGTCACACTCTGAGGTACTGGGGGTTAGGGTTTCAACCTATGAATTTTGAGGTGACACAATTTAGCCCATAACAAATACTCTATTCTCTTATAAGAATATATATATATAATATACATATTATATATATGTTTAAAACAGTGTGATGTTCTAAGAATTGTAAATATCATGTAAAAACTTTTCTGAAATGTAAGGATTCCTTTAGTTTCATGAATTTATTTATATTCTACTAACTATAGGTAAGTTTAAAATAAAACTTTTTATTAGAATATGATTAGGTGATATATGTGCATTTTTGATAAAATTATTTCTATTTACCCTCATTTCTACAAATATGCAAAGAGAGATGGCTAAAACTATGTTCACTAATTGTTGATAGAAATTATTTTAGAGATTATTATATTTGTGTTATTTGGGATGATTTTTGGTTGTCATTTCTGCTATGTTTGCTTGTATTTTTATTCTGAGGAATATGACATTATAACAAAAGAAATGGAATTATTTAGGAATGTTTAGAACATTCTAAGAGGTATATTAAGGGCATAGCCTGTTGAGAAAGCAAAAATAAAGAAGTCACAGTTTTCCTTGGAAAGTCAGGGAGGGCTTCATTGTGAAAATTAATTTGATTTGGATTTTAAGGATTGAGTAGGAATTGTATACATAAAGAAGGAAGGAGGAACTCTTAGGCTAAATAATGCCACTTTTCTAGGCAAAAAAATCTTGAAAAGTTATGCTTTTTAGGATATGGGTGACCTGGTTAAATATATTCAGAAAGATGCTATAAGATAATATTAGAGTATAATTGCTTCACAATACTGTGTTAGTTTCTGTTGCACAACAAAGTGAATCAGCTTATACTCCAACAAAGATGTATTTAAAAAAAAAGAAAATTCATATAGAAAGAGTTAGAATGAAAATAAATGATGAACACACGAAAATACTGATGTCCTTAAAGAAAAATGTTTTTAAGTGAATACTAACATGGAACACCATCACATCTTAAATTATGGATGAAATCTCATGAGATCTGCTAGATAACAGACAAAACTGCACACTAGTGCTTTCGGGGACATTGTATTTTATCACAACACAATTTTAAAATAAAAAACCATGATTCAATCAAAAAAACAGATGATATTAGAAAGTTTGCATATGCTATATTAAGGAGTTTGAATTTCAGCTGATCATAGTGGGAGCCTCAGTGGAAGGTTTTAAAGTCAGAGATGCCAATTTTTAAAAAATAATGGACCAGATAGTAAATATTTTCGGTCTCCCTTCAGTCTCTGTCACAGCTACTTAACTCTGCCACTGCAGCGTGAAAGCAGGCACGGACTTTGCCTGAATGAATGGGTGTGTCTGTGTGTCAACAAAACTCTCATCAAATTTTTATTTACAAAAAGCTAGAGCAATGTCATTTGTCTTGAGATCATAGTTTGTCAAGTATGAGAGTAAAGAAAGGGAGTGCCATGATTAGAGTTGTGTTTTAAATGGACTATTCTGGAAACTTGTGAGGAGGATGAATTTAAGGAGAAACTGGAAGTTTCAAAGGTAGAAATTGGCAGGACCGTATACATATCCCCATTCAAGTTCTAAGCCTAGTTTATTATCATTTAAAACATGTATTTGTCTTCCTGCTCAGACTTGAGGTCTTTCAGGTAAAGGACTGTATCACGTTCATTATTGTTATCCTAGTGTGCTCTTATTTGGGGCCTTGTGCTTGAAAGCTGCTCATACATATTTATATATTTAATAAATAAGTAAATGAATGGGTAAATTGGTTACTGATTAGATAAGTAGAGAAGAGAAGCAAGACATTTTGTAGCCCAACTTTTCTCATATCACTTTCATCATTTTAGTCATTTCAAAGTACTCCGTATATTTAACACTCACTTAAATTGTTCTCTTTTAAACAATTCTAGATTATTTATTTTAGAGGAAATTTTAAGATACTACAATACCTGGAAAACCAGTATTGCTTGTTATACTTGGAAAACAAAAATGTATACATAGATATAAAAATAAAAAGGACACATATCCATCTAAATTAACCTTCTGTATTGACATGTCAAAAATATAATACAATACCCTTGCTTTACAGGCTAGACATGTTGATCCAGAGAAGCCTCATGGCTAACTCAAAGGCACAGAGCAAAGGAGCAATAGAACTGGGTCCAGAAGACCAGCTTTCCTGACTCAGTGCCGTTCTGAAACAATCAGCCTTCAGGGCAAGGAAGAGAAAACACTCTAAGCAAAAAAGGGATATAATGAGTAGAAATAGGTGGTTCCAGAATTGCCGGGTTTCTAGAAGAAGTCTCCAGGAATGATTGTGTGTACATTGCAGATACATCCGCATGAGTTTCTTATTGCTGCTGCAACAAATTACTATACACGTTGTGCCTTAAACCAGCATGACCTTATTACCTTACTGTTCTGGATGTCAGAAGTTCAAGATAGGTCTCACTGGGCTAAAATCAAAGTGCTGTCAGGGCCGCATTCTTTTAGGAGACTCTGGGGAGAATCTGTTTCCTTGCCTTTTCAAGCTTCTAGAAGCTGCTCACATTCCTTGCCATGTGTCCCACACTATTATAACCTCTGCTCCCTTTGTCGCATCTCCTCTGAGCCTTACTGTCCTGTCTCCCCCATTTCACGTACAAGGACCCTTGTGATTATATTGAGCCCATATAGATAATCCAAGATAACTTCCTCATTTCAAAATCCTTCATTTTATCACATCCCCAAATTCCCTTTGCAACATAAGGTAACATATTCCCAAGCTCTGCAGATTTAAACATGGACATTGTTTGGCTTGCTACAGTGACTCACCAAGTTAGATTGTCTTCTTAAAATAAAGTGGGAAATGTTCCTTCCTCCTCTATTTTCTGAAAGAGTTTGTGTACAATGGCATCTTTTCTTCCATAAACGTTTAATGGAATTCTCAAGTGTAGACCTCTGGGTGTGGATTTTGCTTTTCAATTTCTTCAACATATATATAGGTTTGTTTTTTTTTTTTATATAGGTATTTTGATGTTTAATTATTCCTGTAGTCATTTTAGCTATTTGGATTTTTTAAGAAATTTGTCTATTTTACCCAAGTTGTTGAATTTATTGATTTGAAGTTGCTCATAATATTATTATATTTTAATATCTGAAAATCTCCAGTGACATCCATTTTTCCATTACTGATATTGGTATTTATGGGTTCTATTCTTTCTTTTTTCCCCTGATTAGTTTGGCTAATTTTATCAAAATGGGTTTATCAAATTTATTGATCTTTTCAAAGAAGCAAATTTTGGTTTTGCTGATTTTCTCAGTTTATTTAAACTTTCAATTTTATTTATTTCCTCTCATATCTAGTCATTTCCTTTTTTCCTACACACTTGAGATTTATTTTACTCTTCTTTTTAAACTTTGGCATATGGGAAGTAAGATAATATATTCATTTAAACCTGTAACTTTTCTTCTGGGTACTATTATAGCTGCCTCTCTAACATTTTGTTATGTTGTGTATTCACTATAACTCAGTACAATTAATTAACTAACTTAACAATTAATTAACTTAACAATTGCTTAATTAACTTAACTTTTAAAATATACAACTATATCCAAACACTGTTCTAAACACTTGGAATGCATCAATGAGCAAAGCAAAGAAAATATTTTCCCTATGGCAATTATATCTAGTAAATTAATCCAGAGAATTGGGGAAAAAATGAAATTATGATAAGTTAGAAGGTCTTATGGAAAAAAAATAGAGCAGCATTAGAGTTTCAAGGGTTGGGGGGTCACTACAGATTGCTCTGTTAAAACAGATGTCATGGTGGGTTTAACTGAGAAGTTAACACTTAAGCAAGACTTGAAGGAGATGAAGGCATTAGCTAGACTTGCAAATTTCTGTGTAAGGGCATTCCAAGCAGAGGGAAAAAATAAGTGCAAAATTGTGTCAAGTTGGAGCATTCCTCTAGTGTGTGAGGAGAAACAGGAGGCCATAAGGCTAGGGTAGAATTAACTCCTAGGCTTTCCACCTATCTTCTTAGCTCAGCTCAAACAAACCACATTTCCCTGAATTCTCAGGGTGAGATTAGATTTCCTGGTTATACATTTCTGTAGGTTCTTGTACTTTCCCTTTATGACACTTATCCCAATTTGTAACTAGATAGTCATGTAATTATTTGACTAAACTCTTTATATTCCACTAGAATGTGTGCACCATGAGAACAAAGATGTTATTTTTTATACTGTGTATCCCTGAGTGTATGATAGGGCTTGGACTTTGTACAGACTCAATAAATATTTGTTTTCTCATGAATTTAATGGATGAATGATTGGAGGAGTTGATGGATACATGCTTTGTGAGACAAATCCCTCCTACCAACTCCTACCAGTGAATGGAGTTTTTCATTCATGAGCTCTATATCTACAAATAATCTTCTGGGTCCTGTCACCTTCTATTTTGGAAAAAAAAAAGGAATGAGAGATTTTGAAGACCAGCAATACACATCTGGATTCTAAGAGATGCTAATAGGTCCTGGGGAAAAATAATCATCAGTGGTAGTATTTTTTTCTTATAAAATATATCTTTTAAAATAAATATAAGAAAATATATTAAATATATTAAGAGAATAACTCTTGCTATATGTGACAATCTGTCTTTAACAAAAGTTGGACCATACTTAAGAAACGCAAAGGTCATATGGTCCTGATGTATGAGCACATAGTATCAATACTGGACCTGACACCAAACACAGTATATGCAATGGATCCAAGGGTTTCTGGTCTAAATTATACATCTTACTTTATATTTTCCCTTTACATTTGTCATATTATTCAATATTGATTATAAATTAAACTTTAATTACTAAGAAAATTTGTTTCTTTGTAACTGTTGCTAAAAGGTAATTTAAATCAAATTTGTGTTTGATTTGCCTTGGTTTGTACAAAATGCTTTCTGTGTTTCATGAATAATGAGTGATTTTAAAAGGTTCCTAAGATCACATATTATTGGGAGATGCCAGCCGTATTCATGTTTTAGATGAGGAAACTGAGCCCAGAGAATTTAGTGCATTCTTTCATCCAATAAAACTCCCTCCTCTGTGATTTCATGTTTTGTTCCTAGCACTCCATATTGTCAATGCTTGTTTAAAAGCTCTACCTCCTTTACATTGTTATTAGTCACACCAGCGCAGGAAGTGGGCAAAGGATTTTCTTGTCTTACAGAGCTTAGAACTGTCTGAGTCCTTAAGGACTCTGCAATGTAGTTATGTCTGAAATAGGATTAAACCCAAAGTACTCTTTTTACTAAAGCATTCCCACTGCTTTTATCATTTGAGCTTTAGCTCTTCTGAAAACTATTTTCAATGTTTTTCTCATTGGCCTGTCAAAATATATTATTGCTATATCCATATATGTAAAACTACTAAAACTGTACCATATATAAAAAAATGCAAGGATATATATATATACGTATCTATCTACCTATCTATCTATCTATATACACACACACAGTCAACAGTTTTAGACGTACATGCTATTCAGCCATGATTATTTCCTTAAGATAAATTTCTAGGAATAAAAATATTAAGTCAAAAGAGAAAAAAAATGAGCCTTTGCTACATATGTCCATAGTTATTAGAATACTTGTTTCCCTCAACTTTGCAAATATTGGATTGCATCATTCTGTTTTTAAAATTAATATAGTTTGCTAAGAAAAGAAGTCTCACTTTTGTATTATTTTGATTCACAAGGAAATTGAACTCCTTCTAGGACCATTGTTTTTCTCTTTTTGTGTTCATACCCTTTTTCCATTTGTCTACTTGAGAGTGAGGTGCAGGCATTTATCTATTTAGTTAAATTTGTTAACTCTTTATATTATATCTTTATGTATTAAAGATATTCTTCTGTCATATAGCTTTCAATTTTGTTTTCAATGTTAGACACATAGCATTGCAAAAGGAAATATGTTCATATAATGCTCCATGGCAATTAACAACAAATGGATTCTGCCAATAAGAGGAAATAACAATATGAAAAAACAATTAAGTAACAGTAAGTGCTAAAATAAGAAAAAAAAAACTTCAAAATTCTGTTTACAGTTAAATGATAGTCTAGTTTGGCAATAACATATTGGAAAGTCAATCTATTGCCCTTGAGAACATGTTTTGCCATTTGTTAGGTCATCTTAGAAAAATTTATTTCCTCCCTTGAGCCTCCATTTCTTCAATATAGAGAGTCTGCACTCAGTTGTTCATAAAGTCTGTCCTAGTTTGACTTTCTACTCATCTTTGTTATTCAGCTCCCCACAGAATGATCTCACTTGCTCAGTCAATCAGCTAGACCTTCAGTCTGTACAATGCACTCAACAAATATTCATTGAATGCCTGTGCTGTGCATTGTTTTAGATGTTGGAGCTAAATCAGTAAACAAGAAAGAAAAAAGTTCTGCCCCATGGTACTTATGCAGGGAAGAAAAACAGCATACAAGTATCTGGTGACTGTGTACCAAGGACCATGACAAGGAGAATGATAGCGTTGCTACTCAAAGTGGGTGAACAAAGAAGGTCTCTCTGATGAGTGCATCATTTATTTTTTTACCTCTGACTTTCTTTATAACCTAATGGAAGAGTCTGTTTTTAGTGTGGAAGGAAAGATTTTATATTCATTTTAGATGTGTTTTACTAAACCACCTGTGGTTTATTCAGTGAAATTTCCTGCATCAAACCCACCCCTCAGGTATATCTCATTTCTGTATACTCTGTAAAGCATTTCCTTGATTATACTTACTTGCAAATGAATTATCCCCCATTGCATGTTCTCAGTCTCCTTTCCTAAAGATCTCTCCATGAGTGGGAGACACTGAGTCATATATAAAAGAAATTTTGCATACCTTGGCTCCACAGCTGTGCTGACCCTTCCTTTAGGTCTCCTTCTGCCCTCTGGCACAGTCTGCTAGCTGACCACTCTCGTTATCTTCTTCCTGCTCTCAGAGTCAGGCCAAATCATTCCACCTTCCTTGCATTTAGATGGGGTCACAAGACAGACTCCACTCTAATGGAACGTAGAGGAAGCCCTGTGGGGTGCATCCATGCCTGGTCTGTGAAAACCTCCTCATCCATGTCCCTTCATGTTCTTTTTCAATCCAGGTAAGCTTCTTGTTGGAGTTGTCAGAACCGCCATCCTCTTGTGTCCCTGAACCACTGTATAGAGCAAACATATATCTCAACTCCTCTACCCCAAACTTGTCTGTGACCTAGAACTGCCCTTGAATAATTTTATTCTGTGGAGGCATTGCATTTTCGGTGTATGTGTTACAAACTTTAGTTGGCTACCTTAACTAATATCCCCCGGCAGTGGCTATCAAATAGTATATCCTGCATGAAGTGGACACTCTATGAAAATTTTATTTGATTACTCAAAATTGGGAAGAGCACATGGAGTAACAGAATTATAATTCCATGTATATTTTTCAGCTTCATGACCCTCATTTTTTATATCATAAAATTTCTGCTAAGTAGACCCCACAAAAATTGAGATAATTAAATGCTCATGGGGAAGGTAATCTGAAAAAAAAAAAAAATCTACTTCCTGCTGGGCAAGTTGGATTATTTACTGGTTTCCCTGTCATTTTTAATCTCAACTTTTATTTACTTATTCTCTTAGTTAATGTCTTTCAAAATATTTACTCAGGTTTTCTCACCCATTTCCCATATTTACTCTCTTAGCTAGAGTATTGTATTTTATCCAGGTCTGTTACCATCTGATTCGCTCTTCACTTGTTTTGTTTCTTAACATCCTGATATATTATCTGGGCAATCTATCAACACCATTTCTCTCAACCTCCAGAGATCAGCTAAACAGTCAAGTTTCTGTCAGAAATCATATGTGGTGATGTGAACTGGAGTCTAGACATGCACGAAGCAAAGTATACCTAGAAGAACTTTCTCCACCCAGTACATTTCACATATGAAAATAAAGATATGTACCAAAATTATATAATAGTGAGTGTTGGGAGGTGAAAATGTGGTTGAGGTCATAAAGTCCCTTCTTTCCAGTTCTTCTTTTTCTGTCTTCTTATAGAGTGAGGGGAACCTGAAGCCCAGAAGAGCTTGATGACTTGTCTAAGATCTCATAATTGTGGTTAAGGAGGAAATCAGGTCAATGCTTTTTACAGAATGAATCAGAATAAAGTGGATTTCCATTCTGGAAAGGACATTGGCAATGGGATTAAACCTGAGATTTCATACTAGGGACAGAGCGTATAAACACCTGTCAGTTATCTAGATACATCAAATATATTATGTCTAATCCTTATAACATTTCCAGGATGGAGGTTTTATTACCTTCATTTGAAAAATGAAGAAAATGAGGTTGGTACTAATTGTTGTTGAGAAACCTATACAGACTTTTAGCAATATGCTTAGTTGGGATTTAACTTCAGGCCTTTCTGGACTCCAAAGCTTCTGATTTTTTCTGACATGGTGTCAGAATCAGTTCTGTAAGGACTTGTGCACATTGTCGTAGATACTAGCCATTCTTTACTATAGCCTCAAAATACTAAACCTTTTCCTCATTCTAAATAATCCTCTAATTTACTCAGTGTATTGATCCAGAGCTACACACATTACTGAAACAATCTTTTATATCAAGACACTCATGGCCTGAATGAGGAGAAAGACACAAATAATATTAACTACATTATTAAATGTTCAGCTCACACTAACTTTGGATTTTGCATACTGTCCCTTTGAAATGAAGTGTTTTTTTCTCTATCAGTTCATTCAAATTTTGTCAAGTTGAAATCAGATGTGTAATTATTTTTGTAATCAAGGAGGTATTTAAATAGTAGTTCTTGAATTTATTTTTATTTACTAATTTATTTACTGATATACTTCTTTCTTCTTAATAAGTTGCAGTGTAACATATAGCATGGGTTCATGACCTTAAGTCCTGAGTGACAGCCTGCCTGTTTTTACACTAAGACATGTGGCCTTGAGCAAATAATTGAGATATTGATACTTTGACCATCAGTTTCTTAAGTCATTCAGAAATTCTGGGTGTCCACTACCTCCTAAGTAAGCTGTGCACCATTTGTTGATTCTAAAGCTGTTGAGTGAAGGAGGTGAAATTATGGATCTGAATGCAACTTGGTAACTTTAAATTGCTAAGAAAACTTAACGTTTTAATAAGCACCATCGCTTGTTTATTTCAAAAGAGCATAGATATGTTCCAGGGCAAGCAACTGATCACACACCATGACTTGTAGAAAATTACAGTGATAGGATCATGTCTTTTTCTAAAAAAAAAGGAATTTGGAAAATTTCTATTAGAGAATTTACCTAGATTTTATTGTTGTAAACTGGGATGGTGGAAATAGAAGACATAAGAAATAGATGGTATACAGTCAAAATGTGTCTGGATGAATATCTAACCAGGAGTCCTTGGAAAGGATGAAGAGGAAAGTGAAAATTGATGGCAGAAATTAAGATTCTTAGAATCCTGATGAACAAGCTACTTCCTGAGATTCATTTCATTGTCAATCAGCATGATACCTTTGTTAAGGAAGTATATGCTGCAGTATCAAAGGGACATGCTACATCATTTTAAAACGGTGGAGGGATTAAAAAGAGTCAAGTAGTCTTCATTTTCCTGAAAGTGTAAATGATTGTCCTTTAGCTCAGTGTCAGAAAAACTTGTGTGAAGAGTTGCCTCAGGTTCATTGGCTCCTCAAATTCTCCCAGGGATCCAGCTCTGAGAAGCTGAAGACCCAGAATCCAGTTCAGAGAAGTCATGGAGGGAAAGAAACACAGGATGTCTTGACCCTCCCCAGGCAAGAGCACACTTCCTACAACCGCTCTGCTCAGTAGGGGAGAGACACCTACCACGGCAGCTTGATTTCTTTGAGATCATAAATTTTGTAATCTGTTCTAGGAAACAAGTGTCTTCCTCCTTAAACCTTCTCCCCAACTTCAACCTGCTTCCCAATTTTTGTCTATTGCTAACATTATTCATTGACCAAATCCACCCATCTCTCTGGGGGTTAGATTCATGACCTGTAAAGGTCAAGACTGAGTCCACTCTTGTTTCTGTTCACCTTCTTAGATGAGAAACATTTACACACAACAGGCATTGCTCAGTCTGGAGAAATGACCCTTCTGCCTCAGCTAACCTGTATTTCGGGAAAGTCAATGAGTCTATTGGACTCCATAAAATGCCATTCCTAAGATTTTAGCACTACTGGCTCACTCTTCCCACTGGGTAAGTCAGTTAAGATTTTCTGAGCTGTAGTTTTCTCATCTTTGAAGCTATGGGATGCAAATGTATGATCCCCAAGTTCCCTTTGGCTTTTAAAATTCTCTGGACGTGATGCCCATGGAGGAAGTTTCTACCATTCCTTTTCTATTTCTCTAACCTTTTCCAACTTTGATTTCCTAGTCCTAGGACTTGAATGAATGCTTCCAGCTTTGCCTTTGTGTTTCCTAGCAATCTGGCTGTCCCTTTGATGATCATCACCTATGCCTTTTTTTAACTTGTTCTGAGCAGATTCTCCTCCACAAACTGATTAACTGGTAGAACGTCCCATGCCAGGGTCAACTAAGAGATATAATTTTTGCACCCCTTTTTTATAAATGTAGAATGAGACCTAGAGAGATATTGTCTTTCCTTCAAAACACTTAACATGATATGGTATAAAAAAAATTTAATATTTCTTTAATATTTGTCTTCTCCATGGGGCTGCCAGAACCATGAAAGCAGTACTCTACTTGTTCTGTCAACAGTTTCTCTGTCACCGACCTTTAGAATATTCCTGGTCCACAATTATATTTATTAAATTAGTGAATAGATTGGATACTATAATGAGGACCACTAAGCTTGACTTTTACAATAACCAATGTCCTCAAATTTAGATCTTTGTTATTGTCTCCAAATGAAGTTACACATGCAGTAACATATAAACTTACAGAACTGGGAAAAAAATTCATAGAAATTTAAAGGTATGTCCCATTTTCTGACCACTTCTACTGTAGTGACCTAATGAATTATTTTTATAAATTTAATCTTAAGATAATTATTACAGTGGTATTTTCTTCTGTAAAATGAGTCAATGTTAAAAGGAAGTATTTTTGAGAATTTGTTTCATTTTTAATACATCAGGAGCATCAAAAAATTAAGGTTGCTCACCTGTATCTCAACCTCAGAGAGACTCTATAAACGAATGAATGAATGAGTGAAGTGCCTTGGTATCTCTCTCAGCACTGGGCTTCATACCTGCGCCTCCTGACTCTTAATCCAGATTCTGAATGTCTTGAGGGCATGTGCTAAGATGCTGTCATCTCTGAACCTCTGTGCTTGGCTTTCTCTGCATGACTCACTCACTCCCTCTCCCATCTTAACTTGGATAACGTCCTAGTCGTTTGGCAAGCTGAGATGTAACCTTTTCCAGGAACCCCTCCCTAATGCACCTTTCCTTCATTCTGGCTTATGTGCTTCCTGCAGGCAGAGACCAAGCCTGTTTCGGTCATTCCTTTACACAACATCTGACACAGTAAATATGTGCAGTAAACATTTTCAAGTTGTTGAATTACTTAATTTGTGTAACTAGCTAACCATGGTTAGAGCTGGCCATGATCGATACTTATTGAAAGTGGTCTGTTCTGCAACTATATCTCTGCCGTGGTGGTGGTGGGTTCTCTTGTCCTTCTCCTAGGCTGCTGCCAGTATATAAAGTAAGATGAAAGGTAAACAACCACAATACATTTACCCTCCTTCCAGGCAACTGTATTATTCTGGACACAGTGACAAAGGTAGGGAAAAGTTGTCCTGACTTAAATGCATTTGACTGGACTTGAGCTCCAGGACTACACAGCTGAATTATCAATCTCATCCTTTAGAACTTATTTTTGCCTATGCTCACTTTTCTCATTAGCTCTTGTATGGTAAGCTAAGATCACTCAGGACAAACTGTGACATGGCCACTGTTGCCTTTTCACTATTTAATGGCCTCTCATTTAGACTTCTTTTGGTTCTTCACCCAGCTCTGCAAAACACACTCGTATATGTAATCAATAACTAATTCAACAAATATTTATTGAGTACCTACTGTATGCTAAACACTATTTTAACTCTGATGTTATAGCAGCAAACAAGACAAAAAAGAATCCTTACCTTCATGGAGTTTACATTTTAGTGCTTAGTTTAACTCAATATTTTGTAAAAATGTCTATAATTAGTTATTTCAGTTGATGTAGCGCTGGTGTATCATTGGTGTCTTTTACCACCACTGTTTTCATTTTAACTGAAAATTTTCCCAATTTTCATCAGGTAGGGGGTAGTCTTCTGTTTCAGGAGTAAGTGGGTCCCTCCTCAGTCCCAGGGAGTGCATCAGGATTGGACTCAGTCTGGCCTTTTGGAGCCTATCTCCCTGGTAAGTGATTGGTTTGGAAAGGGGCATGTTACACATCTCTGGCCAATGGTTCAATAAGAACAGTTCTACCAGGAGGGTCTGGGAAGTCTTGTCTCATTCTTAAAATGAGACACGAGACATGGATGCTTGTGTTTCCCCATCTAGACATTGTCATTCCATGTGACATCTGGAACTGGAACAGCCATCCTGCAACAATGAGAACAAGCCACACTGAAGGTATCAGAACAGAAGGAAAGAAAGAAAGAATCTAGGTTCTCGGTGATGACATTTGTCTGCTAATTTTATTTACCTGGGTTTCCCACACTACCAACTTCTTGTTCTGTGAGAGTGTATAATTTTCTCCATTTCTCAGTTGGCTTTCTGTTGCTTACAGCCAAAAGTGACTTCACGATGTACTTGGTAATAAAGATCTATTTTTATTGTCTAGTGTAATACAGAGGTCAGAAACCTTTTTCTGTAAAGGGACACATAGTAAAGACTTTTGGCTTTGTGGATCTTATGGTCCCTCTCACATCTATTCAACTCTGCTTCTGTAGCTGGAAAGCAACCATAGATAGCATACAAATAAATGGGCATGACTGTGTTCCAATAAACCTTATTTACCAAAATAAGACCTGGGCTGGATATGTCCTACAGACAATAGTTTCTAAACCCCTGGTATAATGCAAAGCCCATGGATATTGGAGTTACACAAAATTTGTCTAAAACCCATTTCTATTATTCTTGCTATGTTTTATGGTATATATTTAAGCCTATGAAGTGTATCTATTTTGTTGTTTATATTATCCACCTTTCCCATTAACATGTAAGAACCATAAGGAAATAGTCTTGCTTCTCTTATCTACTACTGTTCCCCAGTGCTTAAAAGAGTGTTGAACGACTTAATCAATGTATGTGTGATTGAAATTCTTAGTTATGTTACTATTTCTGCAACGGGAGAGTGACCTCATCATACACATGTCACCATAGCATCTTAATAGGACTTTCACACAAGAAAATTCTCCATGCAAGTGAATTGATTGCAGAATTAATACAGTCTCCTTTAGCCTCTGGCCACAATTTTCAAAATCCCAACCATCTGCCATCCAGGTAAATGTTATTGGTGATGACATTAAACTGTAGTAGTACATTAGTCATATATGTGTGTGTGTGTGTGTGTGTTCGTGTGTGTGTTGACCCATGAACAGTGAGGGGGTAGATGTGCCAACAACCTCGAGCACAGTCAAAAATCAGTGCAAAACTTTGTCGTCAGCCCTCCAGATCCACGGTTCTGCATCTGCCTCTCCATTACCATGGATTCCACCAACCAAGGATTTACTGAAAAAATATACATGTAAGTGGACCTGTGCAGTCCAAACCTGTGTTGTTCAAGGGTCAACGGTATGTAGGATACAATTTATATGATCTAATGTACATTTCATGTATGCCTTGGAGACAAGAGACAATTTTGTGATTTCTGTATTGCACATAGTGTCTTCAAACTGCCTGAAATTCAGTTAGTGCCTGTTGAAGTTCAGTTTGTTTTCCCATTTAGCAATGGGTCAATACATTTAATTAACTTATAAATCAAAAGATGATTTCAAAGGAAAGAAATCTTAAATGAGCATTTGCTGTGAGCCCAGATTTCTACTTATGGACAATTTAAACCTATCAGTCTCCTCCTGAGGGATGCTAGTTAGTAACATTTTACCTGTAGAGGATGGAATCTCACAGAAGTTAAGTCCTTTACGTACAGGTCACAGGAGTGGAACTGGTATCCAGACACTGGCTTTTCTTTCTAAAGCATGAGTTCTTTGCAGAAAAATATACTTACTGATTACCAAGATCTGGATTTCAAGGAAGGGGACTCATAAAAACTGCTTTCTTATGCTTCCTCTCTTTACTCAGGGGATTTTAGAACTCCTTACTTAGTTCTAGCCAGTCATTTCATGGTACTTCTCATCAGACCTTTGACAGACAGATGCCAAATGGGATACAGGACTGACAAACTTCCATTATTTTTTTTAAGGAGTGCAAAATCCAAGCAGGAAGCTGACTAAGCTAAAATAAAGTATACTTGGTACAGAGAAAGAACTCATGAAAAACTCTCTTTTTAGAGCAAAGCAAGGTCAATGACTTTCTAAGTACTAATTCTTGGGCTACAGAAGAGTTTCTAATTCTAGCTCTGTTATGAGTGCTGTGGACAGAGTGAGAGAATCTGAGAGATTCTACTTATACCTAGACAATGAGAGGAAACTGACAGATACAGGTGCCTGCTGAGATGTAGACACTGGATCCACATTTTCATTAGGACATGAGCCAGTCCTGATCCTATCAGAGACCAGGCCTATGACTTGTACAGTGGAACCCATTTGCTTTTGCTATTCAAGGGCTTTTATTTTCCCCACTGAAATGGTCTCCTTCATTGTGATTTATTCTTGTTTACTGAATTATTAATATATTCTCTATCTCCCATCTCCAAAAGCCAAATACTCCCAAAGCAATCTTTGCCTCTCACAACTTCCTCCATCCACTGCCCTATTTTTCTGCTTTGTCTTATAGCAAAGGTCTTCAACAAATTTATTTGCTGAATTCATTTTCTCACTTCCTGGTCCCTTCTTATCTTACCACCACTGTTGTCTGAAGCTGCTCTTGTAAAGGTCATTAACGCCTCCTTCCTGCCGGATCCAAAGGTCAGTTCTCCAGTTCTTTGTAGTCAGCCTCTCAGCAGCCTATGACAAACTTAACCAGTCTTTCTTTAAATTATTCTTCACTTGGCCATCAGGATCCCACCTCCTCTTGTTTAGCCTACTCCTTCAGTGACCACTTTTCTGTCTCCTTTGCTTAGCCAGCCCCCTTTTATCTACATTTTCTCCCTGGGAGATCTTATCTAAGCCTATAGATTTACAGACCTACTATGTACCAATGACTTGAACGCTAACCCTTTCCTTGGACCTCAGGTTCAAAATCTCCCCTTGGCCTCTAGTAAGCATGTCAACCTTACCTTGCACAAGATAAATATAGGTCCAAAATAAAACTCTTGACTCTTACATTTCAAAATTTCTCCTCCTCTAATCTTCCTCATCTTGGTAAATACCAACATCATTTACTCAATTTCTCTTCTCTTTTCTCATATGTTATTATTAGTCTATTTGCAAATTTTGTAGGTTCAAAATTCAAAATATAATGCAAATTTGAACATTTTACCACCTCTTTTGCTAACACTCAAGCCCCTCCAATCCATCAAGATTTATCCCAGCCTCAGGAACTTTGCATTTTCTCTTGGCCCTTGAATTTTAATCACGCTGACCTCCATAGAGCTCGTGCCCTTGCCTCCTTCAAAGATTCCACATCCTTAGAGACCTCCTTTGACAGCCATTTCTAAAACAATTTTCACCAATGTGACCTCCTGTCACTCTGGTTTATTTTTCTTCATAGCACTTATGTCCATCGGAAATTATATTTATTTATTTACTTTCTGCTGTCTGTCTCTCCAAGTAGGAGGTAAGATCTATAAGAAAAGGGACATTGTTTTTGTTGGGTTATTTACTCTTTCCATTTACATGGGATCTTATACAATTGTGTGGACAGCTATTTTGCCAGTGCCTAGAAATGGACCTGGCATATGTTAGACATTCAATAAATATTAGTTGAACTAATAAATTTTTGGCACTGAGTCCTTATATTTGCATGTTGCTTCTGAACTTTCTAAGTTGTTCTTTCATCTAAATGTCATATAATGGTAATATTGAACTTTATTACTTGCTTACAGTATGTCAGGCCTTGTACTAAGGATTGTAATCAGCATTATCTGATATGTAGGATAGACTCTTTTACTCCAGAAAGAAGTAACACCACCTGGTTAAAGGACATCGGAATGGTATGACATTGTTATTTCTTCCACCTGGTATTGTTGATACAGGGAAGCCCTTTGGAGCCTTCTGTGGCCAGCCTGGAATTACAGGCTCTATTTGTTTCCCTCGCGGAGCTGAGTGACTGACACACCCATTCTGCTGATGCTGGGCTGTTGGTCTGCAGCCCAGGTTGCCTGCTGTGTGGCCTGAGCCAGGTGTTCAGCTCAGATGTTCTTTTTCTATGCTGGCGGGACACTGGGGGTCCTGCCCAGGGCCCCTCCTGGTGAGCAGAGTCAGCTCAGAGAGCTGGGGCTCAGTCAGGGGCGTCTCTGCCCCATTCCTGGATAATTTGGCAGCAAATGCCGATGGCACATTTGGAGAGGCTTCAGACTCTTTGTTTAACCTTTCCCCTAAGTGGACAGGTGTTTTCATGTGTATTACCTTAGTAATCTAATTTAAACCTCACATCATCCCTATGAACTAAGTATGAGTATTTCTGATTCACAGAGGAAAGAAACTGTGACATGTTCAAGGTCATGAAGTGACAGTGGTGTAAGCCAATCCTCATGAATCATCCCTCGCTTCATCCCTCCCTCCCCTAAACAGGCACGCACACACATACACACATGTGCACACACGGCATGCAAATTTTCTCTAGTCATAATGGCAATTTGTTAGGTCTTTATACTCCTCATTCCTGCCTCAGACCTGGGTCTTTACAGTTCTCTCATTTCCTCTCCTGGGAAACTAGCCGTCCCGTCTCAAGCTTTCTGTCTCTGGCAACTTCTCTGGCCCCCAGAATCTCTGTGTTCCCACAGAACCTTGCATTTTCACTATTATCACTCTATCAGTCAGATCTCTTTTTGTTGTAAAAGATGGAAACCCAGTTCCACTAGTTTAGGAGAAAGGTTCTGGGGTTCTTCTGGCTTCAGGTGTTGCTGGATCCAGGGGCTCAAATTATAGTATAAGGTTCTTCCTCTCTCTTTCCCTCTGTAGCAATGCTTACCTCTGTGTACCTGCTCTCTTAATCAGACAGACTCTCTGTGTGGAAGGAAAGAAGGCAACTGGCAGTACTGTGTCTCTGCAATCTATACTCCTAGAGGAATCTCAGTAGATTCAGGAGAAAAACAACATATACATGCATTTATCAAACATATTCTGGTTCTTCCTCTTCATGGATGAACTCTGTGGGCAGGAAATAGGCTAGACCCATCCAAACTTCATGGGATGGTAAAGGGCACAGGAAAGAAATTCTGAGCAACAATATATGCCCACAATAAACACTTGTCTCACATTTTTAATATTTTCTTTTTTAATGTGTGTCTTCTTAACATTTTCTACTCTAGTTCTATGAGGAAAAGGAAAGGGTCTTGCTCACCCCTACCTCGTAAATCTCCAGCACATGGCCTGACATACATTGGAAACTTACTAAGTATTGCAAAATGAATAAGTTAAACCAATTATGACAAGGCACCACATTGATTTTTCTTAATTACAAGACTCCTGTATTGTGCTGACATAACAGAAACTGCATCCCTGACTCCCGTGCTCTAGCCGTCAAACCAGCTCTCCATCTCCTGCTTGCTTGGGAAGTTACCTGATGCCTGATATTAGGACCCACTTGTTACGACTTGCTTCAGTTACCTAATGCTAATTCTAATTAGCTCTATCCGCCTACCCGACCAGGCTTCCTCTGACTGTTTCTGAAAGCTAGACCTATTGCCTTCTTTGACCTACTGTGCCTGTCCTAGTCTCTAGATATTAGGACAGAAGACAAGATAAAAACAAAAACAGCAACACACACTAATATTCATGTCCTTTATAGCTTACAAAGCAGTTTTCTACAACCAGTCTTTTTTTTTTTTAATTGAACTATGCTTGATCTACAGTATTGTGTTAGTTTCAGGTGTTCAGCTCCAGATTCTTTTCCATTACCAGACTCTTTAATATTTACTGTGAATATCGGGATTTTATTACCATTTTAGAGATGAGGAAACTGAGACTAGGCTGTCTTATTACCAACCCAGTCCGTGCCTTGGCAGGTAATTCTGCCTCTATTCATAAGCAGCCTGTGATATGCCTAGAATAGAAAGATTCAAATGAGACTTTATGATTAGAGGAAAATATCCTACCCCCTTTTATAACAACCATCTGGTGAGGCAAATATTGTTTATTTATTCAAGATAATGAAATTGAGAGCTACAGAGGAGAAAAGAGAGTTGCTCTAGGGATAGGCCAGACTTCAGCCTTCACTTTAAATTATAATCTGCCAAACTGCTCTCCTTGATTTTCTACGGCCCAAGGCCTGTCTCCTCTGGGTCTGGACCCATCATTTTTTTTTTTTTTAATAGATCTTTATTGGAGTATAATTGTTTCACAATACTGTGTTAGTTTCTGTTGCACAACAAAGTGAATCAGCCATATGCATTGGGCCCATCACTCTTCGATAGACAGTCTCCTGCATCCTGGTCACTACTTTCAGCATATTCCACACCCTCTTCATTTCAAGGGTGTGTTCTGATGGCACAGAGGTGACCTCAGGTGTAGACGAAATGTAACTGACATATTCTCCAGGTATCTCAGAATGACTTAGCTGGTGGCTCATTGAAAATGAAGCATGCTGGTTAGGTGTGTCAGGAGGTCTTGTACCTATGCCAAAAGCCTCAGCTTGTCAAGGTTGGCACTATAGGTGGCCTCCTAGACCTGGAGGTCTAGGAGTGGGCTGCTCTCCGTCAGAGTCCTGGGAAGACCATTGGAGCTTCTTCATGATCAACAATAGAAATAGACTTCTCAGAATTACAGTTTCTAGGTAGGGGCTAAAGACCAGCCAATGTACCCTCTGGAGTGCTCAAGAAACGTTCAAGAAAGTTTGAGGCATTTACCCATTTGACACATCTTTGAAGTGGCAGAGCAGGGATTCAAACCCACATCTTTCCAACTTCCAAATCTCTGCTTTTTGCCATGCACGATGCATATGAACCTGAGGACTTTGGGGAAATGAAATCCACACATAGAATCCAGGCGGATTTACTTATTAAATACTCCTTACATCAACTGAAAAACTTGAATTAGTTGCCTACACTGTGTGAAGCCATATCTGTTTAGTAGGGGTGAGCGAAGGGGGTGATAAAGTCTGTCATTGTTTCTCCGAGTAACCTTAGGGTAAGTGTAGATATTATTCCCTGTGGTCAGAACAATGTTAGCTGTTTTTCTAAGAAGGATCTGGTTGACCTCGCAGCCTGTAATTTCCTGACTATCAAACACAGTGGATCTGGGCCATTCAAGCAAACCCCAGGTGGCCCCAGGGTAAAAGGACAGATGCCTGCCTGCTTGGATTCACGTCCGTTCAGGCAGGAATTGGGAAAGTGCAGGCGCCAAGAATCAAGGAAGAGGAGGAAAAAGTCTTTCTTCCGTATTCAGTGTGTTTTCCATATCGTGTTGGTTATTCAGTCCATGGGAATGTGCTTCTGGCCTGCTGTGTGTACTGAGAGCAGGGCTGGGGTGAGGGGAAGGGCACCAAAGGTTTAGAGAAACAGGATTTGCCTTAGGTCTGTGTTCAGGAGAGGCAGGGTGGGTTATGGAAAGCGTATCTGACCTGGAGTCAGAAAGTCACAGAGTTTCATATGTTTGCCTCTTCCATGAAAACTCTGAGCTTTAAATTCCTTATGGGACTGATGTAGAGACATGGTATTGTCTTGGACAATGGAGATAAAAATACCAAGATTTCAGGCTTATTGGATGATGCAACAAAAAAACAATGCTGGTGACCCTTGTTACCTCTACCAATGAATAGAAAACTCAGGACCCATTGGGAAGACAAGACCAATCTCCCTGAAATTGGAAAGAACAGTTTAAGATGGTATTTAATTTGGACAAAGCTACGTGGCATAAACTCCTGTTCTTATAGGAAAATAGAGATAAAAGGTGGGACTCAAAACAGCTAAGAAATCAAGAAAAATTCAGGGTAATGGTGAAACTTAAGGGAGAAGAGAAGGAATCAGATGACTATATTTTCAGTAATTTGTGTTAAGTAAACTTCTACAGCACGTAAACATAAATCATATAATCCTCATAAAACTTGTTCAGTGAGTTTCACTGTACTTAACCTTGTGGCCACAGGTTCAGAGAGGTAAAATCTAGGTTTTTTTACAGTGTCACAGATCTTTCAACAAAATCACCTGGGATGCTTGTTAACAGAACATCTTGAATCCTCCTGCAGTCCTGCTGAATCAGAATCTCTTGGGATGAAACCAGGAATTTGCATCTTTATAAGTTCCCTGGGTGATTCTTACACACAAGATAGAGAACCACTGTTTGAATTAATACCTGCACCTGGGAATCACCTGAGTACCTTGAAGCATACTCATGCCTGTGTCCTACCCGCATAGATAATGATTAAATTATCATTAAATCTTTGGCTCTGGGCATTGGATTTATAAAGGCTCTAAAAGGACATTCCAATGATCAGCCTGGTTTGAAACTTGCACTGAGAGTCCACTTATATTTGTGACAGTTATTATTCCAGTACAGATAATGTTGCCAGATAAAATACAGTACACTCAGTTAAATCTGAATTTCAGATTAGCAATGAATTTTTTTTTTTTTACTATTTGTCTGTTGCCATGATTGCACTGAATGTATTCATACTCAAAAATTATTTGGCAAATCTGGCAAGTGTAAGTCCAGAGTTGATGTCTTTAATGTCAAAGCTCATTGACTTTTTACTATACTGTGGTGTTTCCCTTTCTCAATTTTGAAGGATAGGGCACACTCATAACTAAAGCCATCATCCACAGACATCTCCCAATAAAAATAAATTGATATCAATATACAAATACTGGGCTTCCCTGGTGGCGCAGTGGTTGGGAATCCGCCTGCCAATGCAGGGGACACGGGTTCAAGCCCTGGTCTGGGAAGATCCCACGTGCCGCGGAGCGGCTGGGCCCGTGAGCCACAATTGCTGAGCCTGCGCGTCTGGAGCCTGTGCTCCGCAACGGGAGAGGCCGCGATAGCGAGAGGCCCGCGCACCGCAATGAAGAGTGGCCCCCGCTTGCCGCAACTGGAGAGAGTCCTCGCACGGAAACGAAGACCCAACACAGCCATAAATAAAATAAATTAAAAAAAATATATATACAAATACTGCGTGGACGTTGTATGAAGTGAGAATCCCTTAATAAGTCAAGACTTATCTCCTGTATTAGTTTTCTACTTGCTGCTAGAACAAATTATTATAAACTTGGTATTACATGTATGTTATCTTACAGTTATGGTTCAGAAGTCTGACACAGGTCTCAATGAGCTAAAATCAAGATGTCTGGAGCTTCTAAGGAAGAACCTATTTCCTTGCCGTTTCCAGCTTCTAGAGACTACCCACATTCTTAGGCTCATGGATCTCTTTGTCTTTCTTCAAAGGTAGCAGTGTTACATATTTCTGACCATTCTTTTATAGTCATGTCTTCCTTGGACCACAGCTGGGAAAGATTCTCCCCTTTTACGGATTAGATTGAGTTCACCTGTATAATCCAGGCTACTCTCCCTACCTCAAGATCCTAATTCATTCACATCTTCAAAGTCTTTTTTGCCACGTAAAGAAACATATTCACAGATTCTGGGCATTAGGGCATGAATAGCTTTGGGGGTGCACATTATCCTGCCTACCACACCTCCTAATTTATTTCTTTTATGTTTAGATTTTTAAAAAGTCTTGATTCTCTGAAAACAATGCAATCTTATACAACATAATATAAACATCCTTGTATAACATAATACATGATTCCTGAAAGCTGACGCTAAACTTTTTTATTTTTCAGTAGAATCAATGACGAAAAAGGTGTAAAGTGAAAGTTTCAAAGATGGTTACTTATTCTAGTAAACAGACACCTATATAGTGCTTACATTGTGCCGGGTGCTATTCTAAGCACTTCAAAGATCTTAACTCATTTAATCCTTACAGAACAGCTCAATAAACTAAATGCTAATATTACTATTCCCATTTTACAGAGGAGAAATAAGGTCCAGAGAAGTTTATTAACTTATCCAAATTTACCAATCTGAATTTACCACCAAAAGTGGTAGAACTAAATCCCAAAAGAACATTTCAGACATTCTTCTCTCCTTTGAGAAGAATGCTCACTGCATCCAGTGACAAAACGAACAGGACTCAATGAATACTCAACCATAGAAATGGCATTTAGAAATTCCTACAACCTTTAGTTTGAAAAATAGGAACTTGAGTAAAGGACTATCGGCAACAGCATTTCTTAACAACTATTTAGTAAGGGGAATGTGAAGCTGAAGAAGAAATGTTGGGTGTTGGTTTAGTCTAAACATTTAATTTAGGTCTAGGATCTGTTTTAAGTAATCAGACTGTCATCAAGTGGGACTCGGTGAGTCTGAGCTACAAATAAGGCAGGACCATGGAAGGCTCCACTGTGACCCAGCCTCAGATAGTTAGAGAGCATGTCCCAGATGATTGTAAGCTCAATACTTAGGGGTTGTGAGATTCCTCTTCAGAGGGGTTGATGTTGTTTGGAAAGACAGTAAAGCTAAAATCCAAGTATTAACCCAATATTTACTCTTCAAAAACTCCCAGTAGAAGTCCAGTAAAGGACTTCCCTTGCTCAGCAGTTCTCTGTGTACGTGTAATGTACATCTTCAGTGTCTATTTCTGTTTCTACTTATTGCACTGTGTGCATTTAGGCAAGCCATCAAAAATCCCTTCTAGAACAGGTATTCCAAGTCAAATGCATACTCTCCGATGTCATTCTTATTGGAAAGACACTGATGAAAAGAAAATGAAAGCAGAAAAACAAACACCCCTGGATCAATGTCCCCCTGCCAAGTCCTCTTCATCATCACAGAAGCACCTGGAATTCATTTAGGTAAAAACAACAAAAACAACAACAACAATGAGTAATGAGTACTATAATTAAAATTAAGGCATTGCTTCTCTTTCTGCTTCACTGTTATTATCTGACTGTTTGGGGTACATTCTATTTACCCCTCTGAATTCATTCTCTACCCTTGTCCACTCTGTTAGGAATCCTGGGAAATAGCCTTGTGTGGATTGCATCAGATAAGTTCCTTATCATCTGGCTTCTCTTTGGACTTGGTCAATGGGATGCACCAGCAAAAAAATAAAATAAAATAAAATAAAGGTAAAATGAAAGGGAGGTGAAGGGTATACATTCCTGTGGTCCCCTCTCTGCCCAGTTGCAGCTTGACAATGACCATGTTCCTCTCTGGAATACAGCAGCTCCTGTGGGAATCCTTTCCCTATAGCTTCAGTTTTTACTGGGTTCCCATAACTGCCCTCTCCCCTTCCCCCTAAGTGTGCCTGAAGTACCTATCCTAATCTAAATGTATTCTAGCAAGAGATGGAGTAGAGAATAAAAATGAGAAAAAATTAGCCTTCACTGAGTTTATAATCTAATGGGAAAGAAACAGAAGATAAACAAAAACAAATAAACAAAATAAAATATGCCAGATGGTGGCCGATGTTATGAATAAAAACAAAGCAAGGGAAGTGGGCTAGTGAGTGCTGGGGCAGGGAAAGTGTGACTATTTTCAAAAGTTGTTCCAGGAAGGCATGGATGATATTTGAGTAAAGAATTGAAGAAGGCAAAAAGCAGTTATGAAAATATGGGAAAGAACAATAGTCCAGGTAGAAGGAAAAGTATGTATAAAATCCAAAACAAGAGCACTCTTGGTGTGTCCAGAAAACATCAAGAGGTCAGTGCAGCTGGAGAAGAGTGAAGGAGGGGACAGTGGAGGTCTGGGAGGTCATGAGGGCCATTTATGTAGGGACAAATTCTAAGGAATTTGGTTTTTATTTTGAATGATGTGAAACTCTTGGAGGATTTGTGCTGAGGAATTATGTGATCTGGTTTAACTTTTTAAATATTCACTCTTTTGTCTACAGGACATTCTTTGTTCTTGTGTGGAGGGGAAGGAGAACAATAAGGAGTTATTGCAATAATCCAGAGAGAGACTGTGATGGCTTGAGTCAAGAAGCGGAAGTGGTGAAAAATAGTCAGAATCTGGATTTACGAAGAAGGAAGAACCAACTGAATTTTTAAATATTAGGGTTTTCCAGGGAAATAGAACCAATAAGATCTATCTATCATCTATCTATCTATCTATCTATCTATCTGTCTGTCTGTCTGTCTGTCTGTCTATCTATCTATCTATCTATCTAGAGATTTAGTTTGAGGAATTGGCTCACAATTGATTATGGAGCCTGAGAAGTCCCATGATCTGCCACCTGCAAGTTGGATGCCCAGGAGAGTCAGTGGTACAGTTCCAATCTGAGTGTAAAGGCCTGAGAATTAGGAGAACCAATGGTGAAAGCTCCAGTCCAAGTCCAAAGGCCTGAGAACAAGAAAAGTAGATGTTATAAGTTCCAGTCCAAGTATAGAAGACTGATGCCCCATCTTACAAACAGTCAGGCAGAGAGTATCTGAAGAGTGAGAGAAAAGAGTTAATAATGACTCTGAAGTTTTGACCTGGCCCACTGGAAAAATAAAGTCTCTATTCATTGAAATTAAGAGGTTTTCTTAGGCACAGCTGGGGGTGGGCTGGGAAATAGTAGAAAGTAAGTTTTGGATATGTCAGGTAAGAAATATCTCTTTAGCCTCCAAGTGGCGATGCCAAGTTGGCAGTTGGACCTGCAAGACAAGGAAGGGTTCAAGGGAGATGTCCTGGCTAGAGATGTACATTTGAGATTTGCCAGAGCAGGGATGGTACGTGAAGCCCTGCATCTGGATGTTATCCCCTAGAAAGCAAGTCTCAATGAAGAAAGTGCAAGGTCTGAGGCTCTTTTAGATGTCTTGAGAATGAGGTGGAAAGAGCCAAGTCAACTGTGAAAAGGCTGCCCAGAAGGAAACCAAGAGAGTGTGATGTTCTAGAAGACAAATGAAGAAAGTATGACCAGAAGGAAGGAGGAATCTAATGTTTTAAGTGCTGATAAGTCAAGCCAGATGGACTGAAAGTTGTGCATTAAATTAGCAATATAGAGAACCTTGGAGAAAGAAACAGGAGTAATATCTGTGGAGTAGTGAGATCAAAATGATGGGTTGAGTTCAAGAGAGAGGAGGAGGAAAGAATCTGGAGAGTGTGAATGTTGACCACTCATTGAAAATTTAACTGTAGATGAAGACAAACAAATGAGGTAGTGGAAGGGAGGGTTGAGAGGGAGGGGATATGGGGATATATGTACACATATAGCTGGTTCACTTTTTTGTATAGCAGAAACCAACACAACATTGTAAAGCAGTTATACTCCAATAAAGATGTAAAAATAAATAAATAAATAAAAATAAAAAGCTAATACAGTGAAAACAAGAAATGGGGTGATGATTGGAGGTTAAGATGTAGAATCAAATGAGGATTTTATTTTTTGAATGGAAAAAATAGATCATATATAATTTAATCAGACTGATCTGGAATGAAGGAAAAATCGATGATGCACAAAAGAAAGGAAACAATTGCTGGTTACATTCTTGAGTAGACAAAATAAGGAGACACTGACAATTGGGCAGTAAAGCACATTGGCTCATTGAACCTGGTCCTGGGAAAATCAGGATTGAATTATTGAGAGTCTTCTCAGCATATTCATGTAGATCAATAATAAAAGATGATTCATAACCACTTTTGATGTATATACAGCTATTCGGAAATAGTTTTGCTGAGTAAAAATTAAAATATGCAGATGCATAGCTCAATAGTACAAGAGAAACGCTTGGGCTAGGAGGCTTTATTCTGGGTTGACAAGGATCATCAAATCAGGAAACTCCTTTTACATTTTGAGCTCTAATCTCTTCTTCTGTATTTGTTATTCACTGAGCCCAGTTCTTTCAGAGCCCTTGTGGTGGCACTTTCTATATTCTGTGACAAATTTTCTGTGCTCCCAAGTTCTGTCCACTTCAGGTTAACCATCTGCGTTTTTCCAAACTTTATTTTCATTTCTAGACTCTCCACAATTTCAGTCATTCTTCTCTAACCATGTTTCTCCTTGCCAACATCATTTTTGATGTAATCCTTGGAGGTAACACCAGGATCTGAGTTTAACCTGACCAGCTTGTATTAGATATAGCGCTAATTGTTTATTTCCTGGTCACCTCATTTCTATATGTGCCCTAATGTTGTATTTTAGTTCTCTTGATATCCATTTTAGGCTAAAAGCTCATAATTCTCATCTCAGAGCCATAGTAATATGTTGAAACATTACCCTAAAGACTATACCTGCATTATATCATCTAACACTGTCAATCACCCTGTGGAGTGTGTATAGTTAATATCATTTTACAAAGAGAAAACGGAGACTCAGCAAGCTTAAGGAATGTGCCCAAATCTTACAGCAGTAATCAACCTGGACAGATCCCAGGTCTGTCCAGAAACCTGGCTTGCCCATTGCTCCAGGCTGCCCCCAAACTCAATGACTGCCATGCAGATATGGGCAAGGCAAGAAGAAATACAAAATGTGATTATGGAATAGGTGAAACAAAGCTAATTCTGCTTTACAAGGTTACGATCATTTCAGAGATCCTCAAGGTAGGGAGCTCATCACTTCTCATTGGTGGATGTAGCATAAGTATGAGAGCTGGAATGAACCAGGAAGTGGCCTCATTAGAAGGAAGTGTCTGGTTAGTTAGTTAGTTAGTTAGTCACTGCTTTCCTCCTGCAGCCCAAGGACAACACCCTGGTACCAATGAGCCACCTTCCTGCCAAGGGTGTGGTAAGAAACAGAATTCAAGAGCTGCAAGTCACTACTCATGGGAACAATTTTTGCCTCATATCTGTTAAAAGTCAGACTTTAAGATGGCGCTTTCTGGATGGAATTTCCTAAGGCGATAGGTGAACTTGAAGGTACTATAACCAGAGTTTGAGTGAAAGAACTAGAGTTATACAAGCAAGTGTTTACAGGATGCCCAGAGGTGATAGAAACTGCATAAGGTACTAATAAAGCCATCATAATGGAAGAACATTGTGATTTAGCCTAAAAGCAAATCCTTAAACACTTGGAATTTCAAAGATAATAATTACTGCTATACCTAGTGGACTTCCTGGTAGCCATTCCATCCTAAACCCATCGTTGCCCCCCAACCTACCTCTGGCAGCTCTCGTCACTTTCCCCATCCTTAATCCCATCTGAGAGGCTCACCAGGGCTGCAGTGAAACTGAGAGCAACATTACAAAGACCACAGCAAATTATCTCTTGCATCAAAAGAGCCTTGTCAAAATGACAGAAGGACAATGTGCTGCTCTGGGAGGGGTGTACAGTTCAATTCAGACCTGTGGATCGGAGCATTGGGAGATGGGTGGAGACCCCAACAAGATTTAAGCTGCTCACTAGGGTGAGGTGAAAGCAAGTCATAAGGCACAGGTCCCCAGGTAAATGCCAGGAGTGCAAAAGCTACAAGAAAATTCACTTGGCAGGGAGAGGATGGTACTGAGTCTAAATCCTGCTAAGCCTGATCACAAGACAAGTGAGAAAGGCAGATGCTCAGGAGAGGAATTGAGGGAAGTGAGTCTTCACATTTTTAGCCACGTCACTCCTATGACTCTTTCCCACCTTAGTGTCCAAGCCAGCCCCACTGGAGGTAAAACATTCCCTGAAAGGGCCCTGCGTGGGGATATCTCTGCGTTTTTGTTGAAAAAAAATGCCCTTTCCCTTTCTATATCGATCAAAATGAACCTTAAATGTAAGTCACATTCATCTTGAGTCCTTCTCAGATCTTGCAAGGCAGAACTTCAACTATACTGCAACCACTTGTACAAAACTCTCCGTCCTTCATGTGGTTTTAGAAAGCTTCAAGCCTTGGCCAAAACTGGATTTCTGAATGGACCTGAGATGTCACCAGGTATATGTCACTTCCTACATTAATTATACAAGTCTTTTGCCCTCACTGTGCTTCAGTTTCCTTGTCTTTAAAGTAAGAGCTGGATGAGATGATGCATGCTGAGTGCTTAGGGTAGTGCTTTGTGCAAAGAGCACAGATGTAACTTGCACAAAATGTGAGCCTTTTGTCCTCATCTTGACCCCACTTCCCTTGTGTACTTTGATCCACCTTCAGGTCAGGGGGCCTCACTGCACTTTTAGGTGTTCCCTTGCAGCTATGCCAGTATCTGTATGAAAGGGTTACATATATTTCAGTTGAACTGAGTACAATATTGCTACCAAAAATTTCTCATCTGTAACAGACTAATTCTGTTGTTAGAAGGAATTTGATGAGTATGGGTGATCCAGGCTGCATTAGTTAGCTAGGGTTGCCGTAACAAAAACCCCACAAACTGTGTGGCTTAATCAACAGAAAGTTCTGAAGGCTAGATGTTCAAGATCAAGGTATCAACAGGGTTGGTTTCTCCCGAGGCTTCTCTCCTTGCCTTGTAGATGGCTATCTTTGCCCTATCTCGCATCATGGCCTTTGTTCTGTGTGTGTCTGTGTCCTAATCTCCTCTTCTTATTAGGACAACAGTCATATTAGATTAGGGTCCATCCATATAACCTCATTTTAACTTAAGTACCTATTTAATGACCTTATCTCAAAATACAGTGACAGTCTGAGGTACTACAGGTTAGGACTTCAACAAATGAATTTTGGGAGATATAGTTCAGCCCATGACATAGACTATTGTCAAAACATACAAGCCTGGCTGTTTTTTTTGTTTGCTTATTTGTTTGCTTTTTTCTAGAGCTGCAATAACAATAGAGCATGAATGACAACTCAAAATTCTTGCAGCTCCATGAGCCTTGGCAGGGGATGGGGGGGTGGGGTGGGTGTGGACACCTCTGCATGAGACCAGACATGCCTGGGAAACTCAATGGCTGAGGGAGCTCTAGGAAGAAGGAGATGCAGGAAATGAGGAGACAGTAGTCTTACCTACACAGTGGACCGGAAAACAGGCAGCTGAGTCATGGGAGGTGTTCCAATCTGGCCTTCTGGGGGGGAGTACTGAGTGGGGTGAGGAAAGTGAGGGCTCTAGACTTAGACAAAAATGAGTTCCTACTCTGGCTCTGCCACTAACTGAATACAACATCAGTTCCTTAACCTTAGGAAGATTTTTTTTCCTTCTGTGAAATGAGCTAATGATAATACCTAATGGAACTATTATGAAGTTAAGTAACATAATGTATTGAATGCATTATTTTTAGTGCTCAATACATTCTAAATGCTTAATGATTGAGAATTATGAGTATGATCGTTAGTAAGAAATTATTATTCTTATTACTATAATTAATACAGTTGTTATTACTTTACAGAATAGGAATGGGAAGCTTGCTTTTCTCCCCATCATATGAACCTGTATTTTTACTGCTGTGGTTCATAGTCTTCATTAAGGCTCTCTTAGGGAACCAGTGTCTTCAGAAATGATGGCACAGACCAGTGGGTGGAGACTGATAGCCATGGAGGAAATCTTTACATCGGGAAATTAGCAAATGCTACTAAATCAAGGCTTTTTTCCCCCTTGCTGTTAAACATTACCAACACTTCACTGAGATGGGAAATACACCCAAGAGCTCTCAGCTCATCTACTCCCAATGCCACATGAGTTTTTTTGAACTCTGTAACAAGCACCATCTTCTCTTCCAAAAATTCCACCAAGCCCTACTGAAATCTCATTGTCTGACTCTCTGACTCCTAGTTTCTACTTGGATTCCAACTGTCTGTAAACTCTTTGGGATCAATGATTTCACTGGGTGAAGAGACAGTCTTGGGTATTTGTTCTCACTTCAGGAATCTGCTTTGTGGCCTGTTCTTCTCAACAACCTGTGAGAAAGTAATTGTTATGAACTAAATGTTTGTGTCCCCCCAAATTCATGTATTAAAGTCTTAACCCCCAATGTAATCAAATAGCCTTTGGAGACAGAACATTTGGGAGGTAATTAGGTATAGATGAGGTCATGAGGGTGGGTGCCTCATGATAGATTAGTGTCCTTATAAGAGGAGGAAGAGACCAGAGCTCCCTCTCTACCTTGTGAGAACTCAGTGAGAAGGGGACTGTCTGCAAGCCAGGATGAGTATCCTCACCAAAATTCCAACCAAGATGGCAGCCTGATCTTGAATTTCCCAGCTTCCAGAACTGAAAGAAAATACATTTCTCTTGGTGAAGCTACCCAGTCCGTGGTATTTTGTTACAGCAGCCCAAGCTGACAAGACAGTGATCCACTGCCCGAGTCTGCACTGAGGAGTCCAGGTCTCCAGTTGTGTTGGTTGCACTGAGGTCTTAGTCACTTGGGAGACAAAATTCAGTGAGGAAACAGTTGCAGAAGTCCACAGAAGACATGGTAATTTGTTGTTTAGAGTGGAGTGAGTTAGCAATTTAGTATATATTTTGAGGTTAGAATAGACAAGCTTCTCTGATAGATTGGATATGGTCTGAGGGAAAAGAGTCAAAGCTCCAAGCTTTGCCCTAAGTTTTTTGTTTGTTTGTTGCAATAGATTGCCATTTACCGAGCTGGGGAAAATGGGAGGATGATCAGGTTATGAAGAGAAAATTCTAGAGATCTTTTTGAAGTGGAGAGATTAAAGAAGAGAGATACTCATGAGACATAAGGAGAGAAGTCATACAGGTAACTGGATGTCCGAGTGTGGAATACAGCCCCCTGTCCAAATTCTCAAAACCCGCCAAGGACAGTGCAAAGGCATGGAGAGCCCTGGTCTTACCAATGAGTTGATTTTAAAGGGGTCTTGAGGATGTGTGCTTCTCAAGGGAAGAAGAAAGGAAATAGGTTTAGAGGTGTGAAAGGGCATGAGCAGATTAGGAGTTGATATTTGTGATAAAGTTACAGCATGAACAGTTTGATCCAGAACTTGGATTATCACTGTCTTTTCATAAAATCACACCATTAATTAATTACTTAATTCAACAAATATTGATTGACTGCTTATGGTATGCCAAGTCCTAAAGATACAGATTTAATTTGAGTAAGTTCTAGAATCCTCTTTACCACCTAAGATTATTTCATGACAAAAGGTTATAATTTTTACACTATTTCTTATTTTTATCATAGAAGCAAAATTCAAATATATTGATTATGAGGGTTTATTATTCTACAGAAAATGATCACAGCTGTCCATCCTAAAGCTGAATAACTCCAGTGTTAAAGAAAATGCTATTTCTGAAGACATTGATTAGAAGGGTATTATTTATTGAGGTCAGTTCAGCTTAGCCCATTGAACAACTAGTGTTTTCCAGAATCCCATGCACTATTTTACAGATGTTCTGTCCATATCAGTCACACTGTGAATGGCAGTGTTCTCTGTCATTGGAGGTGTTCAGGCTTACCTAGGCTGGATACCTTGTAGGAATCTATGGCAATTTGGTATAAACATTGGAAACCCAGAATGACCCCATGGCATTATGCTAAGTGAAATAAGTCAGGCAGAGAAAGAAAAATACTGTATGATATCCCTTCTGTGTGGAATCTAAAAAATACAACAAACTAGTGAATAAAACAAAAAATAAACAGACTAAGAGATATAGAGAACAAACTAGTGATTACCAGTGGGGGGGAGGGGCAAAATAGGGGTAAGGGGGATAAAAGGGTTATTATGGGATTATATGAAATCATGTGTGTGAAACTTTTGAAAATTGTAACCATGACAGAATTTAAAGAGTGTTTCATTCAATGAAAAATAAATAAATGAATAAATAAAGATAAATTTATTGTGATTTCCAATAAGCAAAATAAAATAAAGAATGACCCCATGATTCTAGCATCAGAATTAGGCTGATGGTTTTGCCATTCTTGAGACTGAGCTATGGGGGTAGACAAAGGGAGAGTGAAAATGATGTTTTAACATAATAGCATTTCAAATTTGAAGCCCTCTGGGGTAACTAAATGGAAAGACCTCGTTGGCATTTGGATGTGCAATTCTCAAGTTCAAGGTTGGTGATAAGGAATACCAGAAAGCAATGGAATCACTCAGAGGGAGCTTGTGAAAAGAAAAAAAAAAAAAAAAAATGAAGGTGAGGAATAGAGTTCTGGGAACTATCAACCTCTCAAGAACAGGGAGAGTAGAAGCATCCCATGGTTGGTGAAGGAGGCAATCTATGTCTTTTCCACCTCTCATTTAGTGACAATAGCATGTTGAAATAAGTATCATGAACCAATTTACAGATGAGAACATATTAGCTCAGAAATCTTATGGGACTTGCCCAGGGTCATAAAGCTAGTGGACAGTAGCCTCAGCATTTACCCCTGCTCTCAGGAAAACTATTAACACATCAATCCTTGTATTTCCATTTGTCAATCCTGACTGCCACAAAACCTTTTCTTCTATCTATCTGAAAACTGAATTTCTCTCACTTCTAGTAAGTTTTTTTCCCTTTCTTATTTTTGCCCCTCCCCAGACAGGAGGTGATTTTTCAGGATGAGAGACGTTATTTTTAATTTAGACTGGAGAATTCTTGAAGGCACAAAATGGGCCAGTGATATAAGTGAGGGAGTAGCATACTCACAGCACACATGCTACCATGCTCCTCTCTGCATAGCTGCAGACCAGTTCTTCCTTTGATATCAGTATTTCATATGGTTAAATTCAGGTAGGCACCACGTCACTTCCAGCAGGGAGCGGTTGTACCATCCATATCTCCCAGTTATAGAAGAGAATGTCTTATAGCTCAAAATCATGGATTTTTAGTGGACAGACATGTTCAAACCTGGATTCACCACTAGTATCTGTGTATCCTTGGGAAATTTTACAAACCTCACCAAAACTTATTTTCCTTATCCTCAAAATGAAGAAATAACCTATAACTAAGATGTTATTTATTAACAATAATGTTTGTAAAGCTACTGGTACAGTGTCTGGCTCAGAGCAGGCACTCAGGCAATATAATCTATATTTAAAAAAAAAAAAAAAGACAATGACTAAATATAAAAATCAGCAATTCTGGAGGTGAAATGATCCATTCAGTTTTTCTTCCTAGAACTGAGGCTGTAAGCAGACTAATGATAGAATGAAAAGCCCAAATAAGTCCTAGATAAATGTTGCCACACTTTTCCCAGTTCTGATAGTTGCAGGTCCAAGCTGTGATGAGGCTTTGATGTAGGCAAATGAGGCAGAGGTTACAGGAAGTGAAGGTGCATCACATTTTCTGGAAACTGCATACTTAAAGGAGAAAAACTCTGTGCTCTTTGATATAGGTCAAGCATAAAATTTCAAGGTTAATTAGAGTTATATATAATATGAAAGTCAGGCTACTGCAAAACTAAAAACTCTCTCTAAGGACAAATTTACTGAACACCTATTATTTAAATTGGCTGTTTAAAACATGTTAAAACTGGAATATTCTGTAGAGACCATCTAAACAGTGCTAAGATGGCCTCAACTGAAACACTCTTATCAATATGGGTAGGATAATTCTTCATTATCCCAGAGTGTTGCTTACATTGTAGAACGGTTAACATTCCCAGCCTCACCTACTAAATGCCAATGTGACAATAAAAATGCCTCCCCACTTTCTATATGCCCCCTGGGGCTCAATAACACACCCACATGAGGATCTTGCTCTCTCTGACCCCTATTTTTCAGATGAGGTAAGGAGATTCAGAAAAAGAAAGTGTCTGACTCAAGGTCAAACAGGTATTTCCTCTTGTTCTTAAAGTTGGACCAGGAAGCTTTTCAATTTCACTGCTATATCAAGTATTAGCAAGTACATTAAATTATTAAATTCTTTGATCAAATCAAATTTCTCTTTGAAAATCAGAAACTTGGAATCCATCAGATCTAACCTCCTCATTTGGCCAATGAGAAAATGAAGCACAGGGAAAAGGATAACTTGATGGATTAAATTCAGTCTCTGGGAGAATGGTGATAACTCCAGCCATTACTGACAAACGGATACCTCAGTGAAGCTGGTTTATGATACCATGTTAATGGGGTTGCCAGTGACACTGGAGAAATACAAGGCCTACGTAACCATATGATTCTAGTCTGGAGGACAGCGTTGGTAATAGTGGCATAAACGAGGATGTTGTCAGGAGGGGGGCAGCATTTTGCATAGAAAGAAGTATAGTTGATACCAAACTGATATCCAAAGACCAAAAAGATGAATTTGAGGGCAGCATCTCTGGTATTCAAACATTTATACACTGACTTAATATTAACAGTAGTAATTATGGTAGCTGTCCTTTTTCAATACCTTACTGTATGCCAGGAACATTGTCTTTCGAGTTTGTGTAATTCTCATTCTGTCCATACTACAGCTCTGGTTTTTCGATAAGTAAACTGAGATTCAGGGAAATTCAGTAACTGTCTGAAGTCACACAGATAGTGTCAGCGGAATATGAACACTCAACAAATAGGTATAGAATTCTTTCTATATGTCACTCTCCGTAACACCTGTTGGGGATATACAGTTAAGAAAAGATCCTTGCTTTTGAGGACTTGAGCCCAGTGGGAAGGTTACTGTGAAGCAGACATTCTCGTTGTGGATTAAGAGGGCTCACTGAATGATGGAGGCTAGGTGATGACGGAAAGAGATTTCAGGAAAGTTTTCCTCCAGGACTCCTGCATTAGCTTAAGCTTGAAGAGTGAGTAGACATTTGTCAGAGAAAGGGGGAATTAGGGTAATGAAAAGCTGGTGCAGGGAGAAAGCCAGAACTTCTTAGGATGGGTGAAGACCCAGCAGCCAGAAACAAGGCTCCTTTGTGGAATTATAGCTTTAATACCTAAAGCATGAGCCACTTGTTTCCATCGCAGAGCTTGGATATACTTTCCCCTGCCCAGGTAACTCCAGGATAAACAGCCTTCTGGAACAAAGGAGACACGAGCAGTGTGGGTGAATAGAAGGAAACAGGGCTGTAGGGTCAGGCACCTTGGTTGTGAGTCACCTCAGGGCTCTGCCTCCCTTGGTTCTTTAAATATCTGGGAGCTGGAGTACCACGCAGAGGGTCAGAGATGGGAAGCAGGCAAAGTAGCGCGTTCTTATCCAAGAGTTTACCTGGCCTCTTCTTTTCTGGGCATTTTCTGCCATTTAAAAATTGTTCCTTCTCCTCTGCCCTCTCTCACTTCCACTCTTTTTTCTGGCCACCTTGTCCCCATTCATGAACCTACCTGGGTGTCTATCCTTATCCATTCTGTCCTTCTATCAGAGTTTAAGCACTGGATCTGCCACTTCCTGACTGTGTAATCCTGTAAATCACTTAACTTCTCTGGGCTTCCGTTTCCTCATGTGTAAAATGGGAAGTCTCTCTCATGGAGGGTGGAGAATCATTTGAGATGTGAGAGCTTGCTGCAAACTGTAATGGGACACACAAATAGCTTCTGTGATCAATATCATCATCCTGAACTGATAGTTAAGGATAACCATACCTCTTAGAGTTCCTAAGTTTTGTGGCTTCCTGTGTGTAACTGTGAAGATATACAGTTATTTGCATTCAAATACAAGTTTAAATCCCTCCCGTCCAAAAGCGATAATAACTACCCCAAATGAATTATACATTTTCTAATTTTAAAAGGCTGTTTTATGGAAATGAGGTTATTTGTGTTGCATGGTATGTTCTTGTTGTATCAGTGCAAATGCCAAAGGGTGTGATTTATCCAGATGACACCACCGATGGGAGGAAAATCTAGGGGCCTGGTTTGTATCACATTCTAAATACCTTGTAAATGTATCACCTGCAAAGCCCCTCATGAGGAGGGAAGAGAAATAACCATCGTGGGGATTTCATGTTTTTTCTGCTGAGCTTGGTGATAACAATTTGCTCTCGTTAACCAGTGTGGAATGAGTGGTAAATCCGGAAGAAATGTGATCTCATTTTCAAAGATTCAATGGGAGCTGATTTGTATGTACAGTCCAATATAATTTTGTGAATGTGAGTCTTATGCTGGGTTTATAGCCACTTCCCCAAATCTGAGTATATAAATCTAATTTACATGTTCAATTAGATCCATTTGAAAAACACTCTTTAATAAAATTGCCATGTTAGTTTTCAGAGTCAGTGACAATAACCACCACTTGCAGTCGTGGCTGGCAGGAATGGCTGTCATTACTAGGCTGTATGTGACTTCGAGGCCAGTAAGAAAATGCCTACAAAGCCTGCAGTTACTCCTTGGCCTCAGTCACACACTCTGTGGGTTGGGGGGAAGAGGATGGGGCGGGAGCAGGGCTGTAGCAGAAGTTTCCTGAAAACTTTCTCATTATTCATTGATGAATAATCCCCTTTCAGATGTAAAATAATCCCTAGGGAAGAAAAAAGGCTACAGAAAAATACAAAATGCTAATGATGTGTTTCCCATGAAGTGTAAATAAGCACAGATTTTTTTTCTTTTAAGAAATAAAGAAAAAGGGGGAAAAACAAAAACAACTTCCTCTGGGAACCAACTTATAATATATCTTGTGTGACATTTAGAAGTTGCTTCAGCTCTTGGGGTTTGCATTTTTTAATAGTAAAATGAGTAGTTTGTACTAGTGATGTTCAAAGCATAGCAAAGGAGCCCCTTTCTTTTTGAATGAGGAGTGGAGCCCCTATGAATAAAATGAAGAGAACTAGTATTTAACTAGTAAAATTTACTTAATAACATTGATAATGTTTGCTTATTTTAATATCAATCAATAGGAGCAAAGAGGTAATTCTAGTAAATGCAACAGCTATAAATGTGCACCTTTTGGCCAAAGTGTGATAAAAACTAGATGGGACAACGTGACCATGACTGAGGTCAAAATTTTGCTCTTACTTCCCAGCCCTAATATGAATCTGGAACCTGCACATTCAGATGACTTTAAAAGAAAGAGTCACCCAGATCTGTGGAGCAGATAGCTATGGAGATGTTGTGGAGTGTCTCTGGAACGCAGAGATGGTCACAGAGGCCTGACCATCTGGAAGGCATACTTTGGGCCCTGTCCAGGTGTATTTACTGCACGGGAGAGGGAAGTCCTTCCTGCACAGGTATAAGAAGTGAGCAAAGAGGGCGAGAGGATACCATGATGACCCCAATAAGGCAGAGCCTTCCGACACAGAAAAGTCCATTCTCACTGGCCCACTATAGCCAAGGTGATAATCCTCTCCACCCATCAAGTAAAACTTGGAGAACATCAACCTTGCATTTCCTTCTCCAATACAAGTGTCTAGCGTGGGAGTGGTGAGTACAAGGACCACGATACGCTTTCCAATACCGCTTGAATCAGCAGAGCAGTCATGATTCTTTCTGATTCTTCCTTTATTCTCCAAATCAGAGCACTTGAGAGTGAAATGGAACATTACTGTTAATAAATCTAGGGCAAGGGCACAAAGAAGAACTGTTTTTAGCAAACCAGGATTTTGCCCCCTTAATCTGATGTTTTTCACAATCTCAAGGACTCTGTGGTCCCTCCAGTAACTCCCCAAAATGACACTCTTCATGTCGTCGTATTTCCTACTAACTGCAGTTTCTTCAGGGATCATTTTTCCCTGGTACCCCTTACAGTGACAGGGATTTACTAGGTGCTCAGCAAACAGTTATTGAACTGAACAGAAATTTTTCGTCCCCTACAAAAAGATGCTATCTTCTACCACTACTTAACTGTGTGTTATAAACCTTGGTTGCTTTGTATGTACAAATGAAAATTGCAGTACGTCTCCTGAGAAAAACAGCCAGGCCCATTTCCCAGACCCTAAAGTTTGTTATATGGCTGCTGCTTTTCCTTTTCTTCTTCTTCCTCCCTCCTCCTCCTCCTCCTTTCTCCTCCTCCTCCTCTTTCTCTTCTTTTCTTAATCTATCTCCTTCTCCTTCTTTCTATTCCTACTCTTAATCTAAAATTTTAGCAGTCGAGTCAGGCAATGAATGATTTCATTTGGGTAATACAAGAGTGATCCAGAAATCCACAATATGATTATAAGGATAATTGTGATTTGTAATCATGTGAGAAAGTAGTAATTTTTCAAAATTCTCACACATTTCTTTCCATAGCCCTTTCTTTCTGGATCCTATGTGCAACTTTGATTACCTATTTTATAATACTAAGGCACCCACTCAGGCATTTTTATCCCTGGGAGAGACCTATGTCTTGACTTGGCCATAAATCAAACACTGAGGTATCACACTAGGACTGCTATATAGGTACCAAGCACAGATAAAAGAAAGCTGCATCAACTTTGCTTTGCCCAGGAGTTTCTTTTCTGAGATTTCATAATCACTGTATCGTTCAGAGTTCTTGGTTGCAGAAAACAGAATTCAACCCAGTTTGTGTAAACAGCAAGATTGTCTATAAAGGGACATGAATAGCTCGCTGAATTATTAAGGGTAATGAAGAAACAGAATCTAGGCTGAACTTCCAAGAGTGCTTCCAGAGCCATTCTGCAGAACTGGACCGCCAAGGAAAGGGCTGCACTTGCCTGATTAGAGAAGCTGCTGAAACAGGATGTTGCTGCTACAACGACTAACTGTAGAATGGTACCACCTCTATTACAGGAGATGGAGAGGGAGATGAGGAAATGCAGGACTAAAACCACAAAAATTCTGGGGGGAACTAACTATAAAAATGTCAAAATTGTCTAATTTCAGGTGTTCTGTGATACTTGTTTTATCTCCTACCCCTTTTCACATTGCAGAACTCCAGCTGAGGATCCTGCCCTATTTATCTGTATGTTCCTTTCTATTAGTCATCCTTCTGCCTCCCTTACCTCAACACCATGCCTAGTTCAGCTCCCTGTCTTTGTGTGACCTGGTCCTCTCTATTGAAATCTTTCTGTCTCTCTCTCTTTTTCTCTCTCTCTGTGTCTCTGTCTCATCTCTGTCTCTTTCTTTGGTATCCAACTCCATTTTATAGCACTAAGTAGTTTTAAAAGAGGGAACTGAATCATCATAAAATGCCCTAGAGAAATCTAGTCATGGTTTTAGCCTCACATCTAACTTCGGTGTATTTGCCTAGAACATTACTCTATCAGGCATACCCATTCTTTATCCTGGATTCTTTGGAGATGCCAACTTTCATCCATCAACTTGTCCTTCCCATACTGTTACTATAGCCAAATGAAAGGCAGCTAGCTATCTAGGGCATCCTGGGTTACTTTTGCCATCAATTAACTTCATCAATTCACCTTTGCCAGCCAGGCAATTTCTGGGTAAAATCAGGCTCTTTGAATTCTATGATTCATTATGAATTTTCACTTATAACATGCTCCTAATTCTTTTGGCTTCTGATCTGAGGTTATTTGCTACTGTATAAAACCAGGTGGACCTTTAGGCCTGACATTTGGCCCTGGTTCTGCAGCTCTGAACTTTGACTCCCTTCTTGACCACAATTAATTTTTCATCACTTGATTGTGCTTCTTTCTACTCTTATAGAGTACTTTAGATTATTAGCTCACCCTGCCCAGTCAGGCCAGTCTGTTCACTATACCTTAACTGACTTACTCTCATAATCCATCTACAAACCCAGATATCTTCCTGATAGATGCAACCCAGAACACCCTAGCCTATAAGAGAAACATTACCAATGCTTCCTCTAAGCATGGTTAACTTAAATGAGCTTTAAGACCTCACTCAAATAGTATCTTCTCCAAGGGCTAACAAGATTACCCTATTTAAATTGCTAAGATCTTCCCCAGCACTCCTGATGACCTTTACCCTGGTCTACATTTTCTTTTTCCCCTATTATTTATTGCTTTCTAATATATGATATAATTTTATGTATTTATTATGTCAATTTTGTATTTATGTATTTATTATGTCAAAATTGTCTGTCCTACCCTACTGGAATATGACACCATGAGGTCAAGGTTCACTCTTGTATTCCAAGAACATAGAATAATGCCTGGCACATAACAGGCGGATAATACATACTTGTTCAATGATTGAAGGATATGTCTACAGTTCTGGTCTGAGTCTTTCTCTTTGAGCTAAATGGTGGTTTCTGTTTCTTCTTTGAAATTTGTGAGTCTCCTTGTAGAAACTGATGATCAAGAAGATGAATAAAAAGCATGTGATAAAAGTTTATGTCAAACTTCTCTGCTATATTGAGTAAAATAATGAATGCCTGCAATTCTCAAAGCCTATTGGAAGGAACTTAAATTAAATAGTGGAAGATTAATCAGACATGACTTGTGTAGACTTGCCTATAAATGAGCAAGAAAATTCTACTCTGTACAAATGGTGTCTTTTCCACCCTGAGATTTGACCAGGCATAAAATAGTTTCTCTAGATTAGAAAATTTGGGGTTCACATTAATATAATGCTACCATAAATTACTACTTTTCTTCTCTACCTTCTTTCAAGTATATACTCCATTTTATTTAGTTTGAATGAAGATTTCTTTAAACAATTTAAGAGAATAAAGCCAAAATAAAGGAGTCAAAATATTTACAAGAAGATTAGCAACCAAAGAATGTGTACTTACCTGTTGACAGTCTCCCCTGTCCTCCAGCGGCATAGCAGGAAAAGCACTGTGTTTTATTCACTTATTAGTTGGGCAAGGTAATTAAATTATGTGGGACACAGGCTCCTCATCTGCAAAATGGGAGCAATAATAGCCCATCAATTTACTGAGTGGGATAAATGAGGATACATATAGGAAACTCCTGGTACACCATCTGGTACATAATGTACAGTAAAAAAAAAAATTTTAGTGAATACTGCTTCTGGATTTGAGTGTCAGATGTTCATCATTCAATTTAAGACTCATTGTGTGTCTCACGAATCTGACCTATGTGCTTGCTCTACCCACGAGGTCTCCCTCAAAGTTCTCCAAAATCATATTCACATTAATCATCTTCATCTCTCACCATTCTTTCTCTTGTTGCTTTATGTTAACTTGAAATCTTCCTATTTCTTTTTCTATTTTTTTCTTTTATTTTTGTTGTTGGGGGGGCATCAGAGACTTGTGTTCATAAAACAAAACAAAACAAAATTCTTATAGGAACCCATTCAGGCTTAGCAGGATAAAATGCCATGATCCTTTGGTCATAGCTGTCACTGGCCTGGCACAGGTAGAGGTGAACACATGCAGGACATTGGCCAACATAGACTAGGATGAGATAGACGTAAGGGGAAGAGGAGAGAGATGTCATGAAGAGAGTTTTCGACTGAGGAGAACCTAAAAACGATTGTGAAAAGTCAAGAAAAGATATTGCATTCAAAGTGATGAGAGACCAGTTTGATTATGGAGAGGATTTATGCTGGGGAGAAATTGATTGTACATTGGGAGGAGTAAGGAAATGGTAGATTTATGGGGCATGTGAATATTAGATAAAGAGGATGATATTAGCTGCAAATGGAAAGGTCCATTTTTAAATCACTCTGTGAATGGAATAAGAAGATGGAGAAAAGCTCATCTTTTACTTAAGACAGTCTATAAAAGCTAAGAGCAGAGAATGGGTATTGACAAAATTAATGAATTCTCTCCCCACCAGTTCCTTAGCTCTTTGACTCAGACAAGGAACCTCATGTGTCCCAGGGAACTGAGGCCTGAGGAATAAGAAGAGAGACTCTGACCTTGTCAAAATGCATTTCTGTCTGCATTGGGGCATGGCTATTTATCTTGTGAGATAATCTCTGCTCAGGGTATGAACATTTCTTTCTTTGTGAATGTTGGTGACTACATCCTTTCAGAGACAACTCCCCAAAGATGTCATTCTCTGAACAGAGAAAGAGTTGTTTTCACATACAGTACTGTAAGTTCTGAGACTGTTCAGAAGAATTTAAATAAATCTTCTTGACAGAGTTTCAGAAACCTCTGTCAATTAAAATGACAACCTATTCTCTTAAATCCACAGGCCCATAAACAAGGACTGGTTTGTTTTAATCCAACAAAAGATTCGCTATCGTTTCCCAGTGTAAAAGTCACTGGGACTTTAGAATGCAATAATAATTGTTATTTCTAACTTCAGACAGTGGCTTGTTTTCAATTTTTAGCAGCATACCACAGACATCTATTAAGACATTAGCATGCAAGCTTCATCATACATTGTTTTTATGCTTAAAATTAAAAAAAAAAAAAAGCAATGAAAAAAGCCACCCTCCTGTGATATTGGAGTTAGTATTTCCATTTTACAGACTAAGACCAGACCTTGGAGTTGTTTAATTTTTATCTCCAGAAATAAATACAGAATCAATGTTACTTAATTTTAATCTTATTTTCTTGTTTTATAGTTTAGAAAAAATATCTCTACTTCCTGTTTTCAGAACACATTTGGGGACTGACTTCTTTTCTTTCCTTAGCAAACACTGTACTTGATGTCTGGAATAACTTTTCACTTCTCTGTCTTTCTAAATCTTACCCATACCCCAAGGATAACCTGGATTGCCAACTTGTAAAAATTGTCTTGGTTTACGCAGGTGAATACTGTCGCCTCCACCTCAGGACTCTTCAAGACTCACTGGGAACCTTTCATTTCCTACATTTTATATGCAATGATTTGGATACTTATTTAGTCTGCCCAAATAGATTATAAACAACTCCCAAACAGGGACCAGCCGACACCTTATTTTATAGGTTGAGTTGCATTCCACTCCCCAAATTCTAATGTTGAAATCTTAACCCCCAGTACCTGAGAGTGCAACCTTATTTGGAAATAGTGTCATTGAAGATGTAATTAGCTAAGTTAAGATGAGGTCCTGCTAGAGGAGGATGAGCTCTTAATTCAACAAACTGATTGGTGTCCTTATAAAAAGGGGAAATTTGGAAACAGACATGCGCACAAGAAGAATATCATTTGAACGCAAAGAAAAACATCAGAATGATGAGTCTATAAACTAAGCAACGCCAAAGATTGCCAGCCATCCACCAGAACTAGGAGAGAGGAATGGAACAATCACAGTCCTCAGAAGGAATCAACCCTACAAGCTCCTTGATCCTGAACTTCTAGCATCTGGAGCCAAAAAATAATAAATTTCTATTTTTAAGCCACTCACATGTGGTACTTTGTGTGACTGCAGCCCTAGCAAACTAATCCACTTACCATCAAGGTCTTGCAAATTATGACTTTTTATGATATTGAGATTCAAAATAACTGAATATTCTAATAAAATCTGTGATACAAGTAAGATACATGCCACCTTCTCCCTCTGAACCTTAATATCATTAACTTAAAATTATATCAATAATAATGCTTACTTTGTTTTCTTCACTTTTTGTGAGTATTGAATACGATCACACATATAAAGACATTTTCTAAGCTGTAAAGCACCAGAAAAAAATATCAGTTATAACTAGTTTTGTAGACAGCCAATACATCTTTGTTGACAGGCTGAATGTAGGGAAATTAAATGTGCCTGGCGTGGAAATATATTTAGACACTATCATTAATGATGACCCCAAAAAACACTGATCCTGAGAACTTTCACCTAGTGAAGGCTATTTTATGCAAATACACTCAAGTACTGTGTCTAAAAGGGTTTAAGGTCGTATTCATTTAGCTTACATGCTCTAAACGCTGATGCTCCAAGTATGGTCCTCTGATCAGCACTGTCCATGTCACTAGGGCTCTTGCTAGAAATGCAGAATCCCAGACTCACCCCAGACTTGCTGAATCAGAATCTGTATCTAACAAGATCTCCAGGTGATTTGTATGCAAGTTAAACTTTGAGAACTGCTCTAAAATGCATTTGCTGTATAACTCATATTCCTAGAACATAAAGAAATGTAGTAATTAGTGAACATTCTTTCAACCACGCCATGCAATATTGGATAAAGCCCAAACTTTAGCATTTGATAGATCTGATTTTTAATCTCATATCCATCATGTAGTTACTTAACATGGCATGGCCTCAAACAAGTTGATTTATCTCATGACAGCTTAGCTTCCTAGCCTGTAAAAGGGACTAATAGTACTTAACTTGCATGGTTCTAGAAGATGACTAGAGATAACGTATCTAAACCAGTAGGCATATATCAGGTACCCAAAAAACCCTTGGGATTCTATGCTGCTGACAAGTGCCTATTCTGGCGCTTTATTTCTGATTAGTTAATCACTGTAGAGGACGAAATGAGATTTTCCAGGGGGTGAGGGATCTCAAAGGGAGCCAAGGACTTTCATCTGTGTATTTCCTCCTGGAGCATCTACTTTATGACTTAAAGAGCTAGAGGGATTTGATGCTCGCTGTGACTGTCCCATTATCCTCTAGAGGAAGTCTTTGAGTTTTTCTGCACCACCAGCCTTCCTTTGGGGAGATGGCATATGTTGCACCAACACCTCCTCTGTCTCAGATGTCATGGCGCCACCAGCAGAAAGCAACACTTGAGTAGAGTTCTCCATGGGAAGAACCTGTTGGAGATGCAACCAGTTCAGGCATCATTGAGCAGAAGTATGTCATTCCTGCAGAGACTGTTGTCACTTGATTTTATTATTTTGATCTTTTGAGCGTCTTTTCAATGCCAACCAAAGTCAATGCATTCTTCTGGGAGAAGCCATCAGAGCACTGGTAATGAGCTGTGACTGGAGGCCCCGTCATCGGCATAAGGTCCGGGGAAACAGAGGCACTTTGTTCCCGAAACTCACATGGTGTGACCCGCTCAGTGTGTGAAATGTTAATATTTTGCTTCGTGCTTGTCTCCCAGTGCCACTGCCAGCACTAAGAAAGCTTCTGGGGAGCTCGCTGTACATTTTGTGAAAACTGCATGGAGCCAAGCCAGATGTCAATGTGTGAATCAGAGCACTTCTCTAGAATTCGTGACTGTTCACTTTATTCTTTACCAACTCCATAGAAACTAAAATATGTATGTTTGGAGAGGATGAGTTTTGCTTTCGTGTCCTCAGTCAGATGATAATATCATGTGGCACGTGGAGGATGGCGGCAGTCAATAACTACTTTCTCTTCCATCATATCAATTACCTCCTTAAAGTCCACTAGATCCCCCCACCCTCCAGAGGTTAGTAGTTTCAATTTTCCCAATGAATCCAGAGGCATCAGTCTTTTCCATTCTGCTGTTTTCAAGATTTGGCAATTCTCTATTTTTCCTCTTTTTTTCTTTTTTTCTTTTTCTATATTTCACTAAAATAAAGGTGATCTCTAGATTTAAGGACTATCATATAAATAAATATATTTATTTATATATAAATTAAAGGTAAATAGATGCATTTATTTATTTAATATGTATTTAGTATCTTCATAATATAATTATGTATGAATTCTATAGTATACAAATATTACATGAAATATTGATATTTTATAATACAGATGTAATATATAAGTATATATGATTATATATTCTACAATATACAAATATATAAATGACTATAAAATTATATTACATATTATGTATCTATATATAAATGTATTATGTACTTCTATATCGATATTATAGAAAAATCTTTATATTAGCAACTGACATGGTATGTGGCAAATACTTAGGTCTCTCCTTGTCTACTCTACCCTTTATAAAGCGATATGTTTGAACAAATTCCCTACATGGGATACATATTATTTTCACCATTTTGGAGAAGTAGATACGGAACAAGTAACTGGGATGGAGGGGAGGCAGACTGGATTGGGGGTGCTGAGACCTAGAAGTAGGTAAGTCTTCCAAAGAGAAAAAGAGCTGCTCCATGAGCAGGCCAAGAGGAGAAAAACAGCAGGAACTGTAGCTCTTTTTTTGTTTGTTTGTTTAACCATTAAGAAGTGCCATCCAATCACAAAGTAGAATAGCCAAATACTATCACAACTGGAAACAGGCAGTTAGTTACTGCACTCACTGTGATGGAGGTAATGGGAGGAAGCTATTGAAATGAGAAGCATAATTTTAAGAACGATGATCCATGAATTTGTAAAGTTCTTTGGCAATTTAAAACCAAATTCAGATATATAAGGAAGTGTACTGTTGTCTGTAAGTTAATTGAAAATGCATCCAGAACCAAGATGGATTGGTGAATGGAGTGATGAACAGATAGGCAGATATGTAGTAAAGCAGGTGTAGTAATAGGCTAATCATAGATTTTAACTCTACAGGTGTATAGGTATTTACTGTAAAGTTCTTTCAGCTTTGCTGTATATTTGAAAATTTTATAATAAAAGTTGGGATAAAGTAACTTCACAGACTTGACCTTATGCAATCAGCTCTGAAATCTTGGGAGCTAGTTTATCTTCCTCATTTCCTTCTTGGGGAGATTGAAGCTCAAGTAAGTGGTGTGTGTAGTCATACGTGTGGCGAATCTATTGGGACATGGCAGTGAGGTGGAAGGGTTGAAATTCTGACTCCAGGTTGGTTTCCAGCAGTGTGATCTTGAATAGTGCCAGCTTCAGTGCTCTGAGCTTCAGTTTTCTCATCTATCAAGGGGTAGAATAATGCCTTTCTCATAAGGTCATTGTGAACATTAAACGAGATTATCTACGTAAACAGGTAAACTACATATTAGTTTAAAACCCAGATGTGAATCTGGTCCTTCCATTCCAGTCAAAGTAGCCCAAGGCAAAACAACAAATGAAGATCATTTAGTAGAAGTGAGCTGAGAAGCTAATATTCTTAAATTTTGTATTTCCAGGGCAAGTATCAGCTACTCTTTATTTTAGTGTCATTCATTCATTCTACAGATATAGGACCCCTTTGTTTTGATTTTTACTGTTTGATGGAGTGAAAAATCATGCCATTTTCTGCATTTTTACTTTTTTTTTTTGCCCTATCTGCATTATTTCTGCTCTCCTAGTCTGCACATTTAGCACTTTACAATTAAGTATCAATAGCAGGTTTTTCTTCCTTTGTTTTCATTTTTGTTTAATCTCTTCATGTTAATGAAGATCCAACCCCAAACTGACCTCCTCTTGCTTTACTACTCAGCACTCTAGGTTTCTTCTTCACCTGCCCCTCCAAGCACCACTGCTTGTAGCTAAATGTGATGGAACATCCAGTTTTTATCAAGGATTTTGTTTCACTTCTTCATCAAGTCTTGGTTCCAATGGCTTGAATTCCATTTATAGTAAATGGGAAAAGAAATCTGTCCTAAACTTGCAATACCAGCTCAAATTGCTCATTTAATCTAAAACTGCGTCATCTGTGAAATTGCCTTCATCTGCTAAACATGCAGGCTATTTCTATTTCTCCCTCCTCAATGTGTTTCCCCCTTCACTCCTCAGCCGACAGTATCTTTGCCTCCACAATTCATCCTCCCTGCTCCTTTAACACCTTCAGGTCACACTCAGAGAATTTCAGAATCATCTGGGGAGCTGGATGAACAGATTTAAGTCAGGGGGTCTTCATCCAGGTTGCACATTAGAATACTTTGAGGAGATACATAAACTGGGACCATCCAACTACCAGACATTCTGATTGAATTTATCTGGGTGATGGTCATATTTTAGTCATCTTAAAAGCTTTCCAGAAGATTTTAATGGACAGGCAAGGTGGATAACCACCAAGTAGGTAAGTCAAATTTCCTAGAAGTGGAGGCAGTCCATGAAATAGCATTTCTAACAAGCATCCCTCCCCTAAGCATTTCATGTGTCTAAAGAATGTGAGATAAGCTGGCTTTGATTATTTCTAAGGTAGAAAAAATAAGAGTATCTACATGACTGTTGCTGTGAGGATTAATTGGTTTAAAAATCCATGCCAATAACTTAGAACATACTTTAGTAGTACCCTCCTTATTGTCATTTTTGCTTATGATTTAAAACTTCTTTATTTATCTGGGGAAAAATATCCAAAAGAGACTAATTGATCCAAGGTTATAATTAGTTAATTATATAACAAGCACTTGAACTCAGAATTTCTGTCATAGAATCTAATTTTTATTCTCGTTTCTTATTTCCACCACACTATGCAATTTATTTGCTTTAAATAGGAAATTGCTATATAAAACAACCCACTGACTTTGGCTATTATGAGAAACTACAAGCAAGGAATAAGGACATTTCAATACAATTACAAAGTGTCGCATCTTTCTGTCTCTATGCCTGAGCTCATTCTATGACTGGTACGGCTTTCTGTGTTTAGTATAACTTTTATTTCAGGTTCATTTCAAATGCCACTTCTATATGGCCCCTTTTCTGGTGTTCCAGCTAATATCTCTCTTTTCTATGATTTCACAGCACCTTCTAAATTATTATAGCACTTACAAACATGCATTGTATATTCTATCTCCCCTACTTCCTTTTGTTGCAAGGGACCTTGCTTTATAAGATCTATGTTTTAAGAATGCAAACTATTTTTTTTAATTTATTTATTATTTATTTATTATTTATTTTTGGCTGTGTTGGGTCTTCATTTCTGTGCGAGGGCTTTCTCTAGTTGCGGCAAGCAGGGGCCACTCTTCATCGCGATGCGCGGGCCTCTCACTGTCGCGGCCTCTCTTGTTGCGGAGCACAGGCTCCAGACGCGCAGGCTCAGTAATTGTGGCTCACGGGCCTAGTTGCTCCGCGGCATGTGGGATCTTCCCAGACCAGGGCCCGAACCCGCGTCCCCTGCATTGGCAGGCAGACTCTCAACCACTGCGCCACCAGGGAAGCCCCAAGAATGCAAACTATTTATTGGCACTGCGAACACAACTAGTAGCTGGGTAACTGACACAATTTTGTTGAAAGAAGGATTAATAGATGAATGGCTGTTTGGATGGACTTATGAGTAAATCATGGAATACGTTTCTGTTCCTGGGTTTGGTCTTGGGTTATACAAACAGAGTTCCCTAAAGTCATAAGGGAGAGACTTTCAGAGACCCAAGCTACTTTTAGAAATGTGTTGGTCTGTGGTTTATCCAACCACTAATTATAACTGTTTACATGACCATCTACTTCAGAGGATAAAAAGTTAGTGCCCCTTAGAATTGCTGAGAGGGACAGTTGGTAAGAAGCAGAGTTCAGATTTTACACAAGTCATATGTTATCTTTGGGTTTCATCTTTGAAATGATTTGCTGGAGTTATATAAGTGTTCTTCAAATTGTAATAATGTAGACTTTGAAATTTCATGAGTTGAAATAAGGTTTTTCACTGAAAAAGATAGAATAATGATGAACTTTCTCAATCATAGAAAAAATGCTAATGCACATGATTTTTAAATTTGAATTTCCTTTTCTTCTTCCATAATGAGGACAAAGGAAAGACTTGGGAACAGATGTAAATCAGGTTTCTGGGTTCTTGTTTTTCTCTCATCTGCCATTAATAAGGAATCTAAGTAGTTAAAGACTTTTAAAATCCAATGTGTATGAGGAAGCCAAACAATAAAGGGGGCTGGTGGCACGCTTCCTCTGAAACAGGCGTGGTAGACCACAAACTTCTAGGAGAAGGTCTGCTTATAGAAATCACAGCTTCATCTTGGCTGGTGCAGTGTGATGGCACAAGTCTATGGTGGCAGCATCAGGGTAGGACAGCTGGACACTGAGAAAGTGGTAGCATCCTTGTTTCCCAATGTCTGCAGGAGATCATGGTACTCCCATGTGCCTAAAGGAGACTTGATGTTTCTGAGAGCAAGGGATCCAGGCTAATGAGACTCTAGGGACGGGCGCTCCAGGAGCATGGACTTATGGGAATGCTCACACAGTATTTCCCCAAAAGTGGTGAGGGACAGTGCATCACAGTGGATACTAATCCAGGAAAGAGACTGATGTAGTCTTTGCAGGCAAGGTTCACCAAGGATGCAGAGGATGAACTGTGTGGACCCAAGGACCTCTCTCAACACACAGCTTCTATGAGGATATGGTATGCTTCTTCTTACACTCTTATGGCATCTTGAAAAGAGGACTGGGGTATGGGGTGGGAGGGTGGGGAACCTTAGACTGAGTATTGCTTACAGAGACACTTGTATTATTGCATTAGTAAACCTTTGCTAGATTATACTTAATTTAGACCTCCTCCCCAACCTAGACTAGCTGATATTTGAGGGAGGGCTCTAGTGAAAGATCAATCACTTTTAGGCAAACTAAATAACCTACATTTTCTCTGGGTAAACACACACACACACACACACACACACACACACACAATGTCTCCTTAAGCAATTGGCATATGCTACTACTTGTCTATACATACTTAGCACTTAGTTATTTTAAGTTTCATGTTTAATAGTGTTCTGAATAAAACATCTTAAATCCCGGATGTTCTGGTACCTGACTCTCCCCCCAAAAATGAAAAGAAATAAAGACTCTCTGAACTAGATAACCTGTGAAGTCCCTCAAGCCTTAACTACGATTTGAGTAATTTTAGTTTAGCCTTAAATAAACTTCCAGTTTTCATTAGGCATTCCTATTTTTATCACTTGAAATTCATATTGTGTCTTCTATAACTTCAGCAAAGATACTGGAACTAACTAATATTAGACTCTCTGGAGTTACGTTTCGAATTCAAACAAATGAATGTAACTTTGGCCACCTATTCAACCGGTAAAGGGTTTAATGTGTCTGTGCTTCAGTTTAGAGCGTGTGTATTAAATACACCATGATTTCCATTCCAGGCTAGGGGAAGGGGCACGATATAGCCAAACACACGCATTGATTACACCAAATATCTTGGCTGTAAATTCCAGTTTTGCCATTTTGATGGTTGTTTGATCTTGGACAAAAGACTCTGGCTTATGTCACCTAAACTCATCTATCATTCATCTATGACTCTAACTCATGGTGTTCTTGAAGAAAACAGAAAGTCTGCAGAATGCATAGAACATTGGGATTTGCTTATATTCTTCCCTGTCCCTCATTCTTAGAATAGGACAGGCTCTCACATAATAAAGTTCAGGATGTGTGGATGCCCAGAGAAATACCCAAAGAAATGTTTTGTCTTTTTTTCTGCTGCTTTCATATGTTTCATTCTTTGACTTATTTCAAGCTGTTTCACGTGATCTTATTGGCCATTCTCTCCTTCAGCTTTTCATTCAGCACACATTTTCTTTCTGCACCTACTAAGTGTTAAGCATGGTGCTATATACTGTGAATATGGAGAGAAACGGGTCTGTCTCTAACCTTTGGCATAGTATGGGATGGTGGAAGGGGGCAAACCATCCCAAGCATTCTAAAAGCACTTGGTGAGCAAATAATAAGGATATGCTTTGGGTAATTCAGCCCTAGAGAAGGAGCTCTTAACACAATTTAAGGAGGTCACAGAGGTTTCTTGGAGAAGATGTTGATGGAACACACCTCCAAAGATGAGTATGCAAGATTAGGCAATGTAGAAGCATTTTATTTCTTGAGAAAAAAGCAAATGGCCAAAGGCAAAGCAATGATTATATTGGTGGTGTTGGAATATAGAGGGGGAGGTTGTTAGTGATACAGACGAGGTAGGCTGGGGTGGATTATAAAGGCTTTTGTATTCCCAAATGTTGAGAGCCTGTTATGTGCCAGGCACCCTTCAAGAAATTAAGGATCCAGCGATGGATGTGGCAGATGAGTTATCTCTTGTAGCTTACACTGGAGTAGGAGGAGGCAGACAGCAAAGGATAAGCCTAAACTTAGGCGATATTTTGAGATTGTAATTACTATATGAGAAATACAGAGGGCAATGTCAAGAAGGTGACAGGCATTGGGGAAAGAGTATTTTAGAAAGGGCACATGAGGACAGTTTCTCTGGAAAGGTGACAAGAAACCTGACAAGTGTAGAGAAGTCATCCACGTGAAGAACTGAGGGAAGGGCATGCCTGGAAGAGGGAACAGAATGTGCAAAGGCTATAAGGTGGGTTGGAAAAGAGCTTGGTGTACATGAGAAACAGAAAGAAGATGAGCAAATGTGGAACTTGGAGGTTCAGAGGAGTGAGATTAGAAAGGCAGGTGGTGGTGAAATGTTTCCAAGCCTTGTGAAATCAGCAAGGACTTCAGGTTTTGGTCTGAGTGTGTGATGGCAAGCCTTGGGGGTATTTTAAGCAGGGGAGTGACACAGTCTTAGGAATATTTTTAAAAGATCACTATGCGAGTTCCTTGGAGAAACACTGTTGGGAAAAGTGTGGACCAAGGGAGCCCAGGTATGATGGTTTGGCTGTTGTCCAGGTAAGAGGTGATAAAGGCTTGGACTTTAGCCTTTTACTGGGCTGCTCTGTGAAAGGTGAAATGTGGTTGTGAGATAGTTGTGACCACTATCTCTCTCCAGGCTGCATGAAGAGTAAGGATGAGAAGAAAATAAGTACACTGTTAGAATAAGACAAGAAAGAATCCCTAGAATCTGACTTTATTTCAGTACACTGCCAGGTTGCAATGATCTTGCTACATTAGACAGACAGCCAGTTGGACAGGCAATATCACATTTTCAATAGATAAACTGGAATACTGAGAATTCAGATAACTTTTGTCAAGGTTACCCATCTAGCATGTGGATTAACTCAAAATTGAACCAAGTTTGGACTCTTCTTAAGATCTCATGGTCCCCTAGTGGGACGTAACACATCACAGATCAGTAAGACTGGTTCTTTAAAAATCCTTAAATATTAGTTCCACTCAGCAATCCCTCCAAAGGCCAATGGTGAGTAGTTCTAAGGGTTTGTGACCAGAGCAGGTGAATTCAGATGCGCCACATGTAGCCTGTCGCTGCATCTCTTCTTGAAATCTCAGCATAATGTAAGTTATTTAATTAAGGAAAGAGAAGATTGTCCGTGCATAGTGGCGCTCAGTTTGGAAGAGGAAAAATGATAAAGTTTCAAAGTTCTGGCTTAGCATGTCTCTACAAATGATAATGCTTAATAAAGAAAAAGCTACCGCATTTTGGTAAGATCATCAACTCACTAGGCAATTGGGTAACTTATTCTGATGTAACATTTTTGTTTTCAGATGTCCTAAAAAAACAAAAATCTGAGGTGGGGAGTAGGAATAGCAGTGCTACTCTCTGGGAAAAGATTGTAAATGTGCACGTAGGTTCCAAGCAGCTTTTTCCTGAGATTTAGAATGCTCACGTTAACAATTCTCATGACTTTGAATCTGGGTAAAGCCAAATTTGATATTGAGCATGCTAGGTCTGTCTTTTATATAAAAGACTAGTGTGTTTATTTGGCATACCTACTAACATCCTGAAATGTCAACTTTTAAAAATATCATGTCATAATATTATTGAAGATGTTCTTTTTGAAAAAAATGTGATATTATTGTTTCTATTTGCCATGGTTGAAATAGAAAATAAATCAGAAATTTGTTATAAAATTCCCAATTTAAGACTCTTAAATTACTCTATATCTGGTGAAGGATGCTCACACATAGAGGTGAATGTCACATCGACCTCATCCAGGTTAGGGAACATGACCTACAATGCCTTTCAAGCTCAATAAGAGTATTGCACAAGTAGAGATGATTCTACTATAAGGAAGAAAAAGAGAACAGAACACTATAATAAAGATTTCCCTATTCAGAATATATATATATATACACACACACACATACATATGCTACACATATTATTTATTTTCATATTCCACTTTATTATGACAGCATCTGCACCTGTTCCTGAATAAAGGCACAACTGGGGAGAAATACTGTTATGAAGCAAGTTAAAATACAAGTAAGGCTTTTCTTGTTATTTAAATGAAACTACCACCCACACAACGAATAAAGCTGAATAAAATATTTCACAAATTTCTTAAAACCATCTAAAAGCTGACAAGATATTAATGAATTATCAGGATCAACTCAAGGAAAACTGGAAACCCAACAAGCTAAGACATCTCCCAAGCCACTTTTCTGCTAACTTTTACAGTCCACAGAAGAGCATCCTCTTCTGTGGCCTGTGGCGTGTGGGGCATGGAATTCAAACCCTGGGTCTGCACAAGGAGGGGACTGAGCAGGAACCCTCCCTTGGGGACCTGAGACCCAGGACTGTGCCCCAAAGTGAGGGTGGTCGGGCCGTAGGCCACCTTCCAGGGGATTACATCCTGGGATCCAGTCATAAAATGGGACCAGAAATTAATGAAAGATATGAAAAGCATATGATAGAGGGTCAGTAAAGTTGAAAATCAGCAAAGACACATAAAATCATCTAAACTCTGGCGAGACTAATTAAGAAAACAGATGGCACAAATAACCAATATTAGGGATTTAAAAAGTCACTTTAGGACCTATAGGCACTAAAAAATAATGATTTAAGAATACTTTTATAGCAATACATTTGAAAATTAGGAGGGATTAGACACATGTCTAGGAAATATAACTCTCCTGACATTGACCCAGATGTCAGAATTTTCCTGCACCCATCACAGACATTTAATTATTAACTGGGAATCTTCCTTTAGAGAAAAGTTCAAGTCTAGAGGCCTTCACCAGTAAGTTCTATCAACCATCCAGGGAAGAAAGATTTCCAGCCAATTCTACATATATTTGGAGGTCTGTAATTTAACTGGCTGTATGACAGTGAGTAACTCAGTAACTCACCAAAACTCTTTGGAATATAATTTTACTAAATTTATATATATATATATATATATATATATATATATATATATATGTATACACACACACATAAAAGTGACATATATTGTTAAATATAATACATTTAACGTATTTAATATATATGTATATAACATAAATATATATATTAAAATATATTTATGCATAGTCCTGTGATGAGTATATTTCTTATATATTTATCTATGTAAATTTAAAACAAATATATATACATATTATACATACATATATATATAAAAGCAAGATAAAAAAACAGTAAACCAACTTTTTATAGCAATGTGTAAAAGGCATACTATATCATGATCAAATTGCTTTTTTTTTTGATTGTTTCTTTTTTTTTTTCAACATCTTTATTGGACTATAATTGCTTTACCATGGTGTGTTAGTTTCTGCTGTATAACGAAGTGAATCAGCTATACGTATACATATATCCCCATATCCCCTCCCTCTTGCTTTTATATCAGGAACTTAAATTTGTTTCAACATTAGAAAATTGATCAATTTAATTTTACCAAATTTATTAAGTAATAGGAAAAGTCATGTCATCTCAGTAGATGCATTAAAAATCTTTCATAAAATTAAAATCCATTCATGGCAAATTTTTTTGACAAACTAAGAATAGTGTGGAATTTCTTCAATATGATAAAAACTATAGCAGGTATATTCAGTTAGTAAGATGTCCTCTGCGGGGGTAAAAATTTATAATAATAATACATTTTTTAAAAAGCAAAAATATTGGAAAGAAAAAAATAAGGTGGTATTATTTGCATATTATATGATTATGTGTGTAGAAAATCCAAAAGCATCTACAGTTAATTATTATAATTATTAACAAATATTTTAACATGATTTCTGAACACAAAGTCAATTTGTACTAAGAGCAGAAGAAAAAGATTAAATTAAAATAAAGCATTTACAAGATTACTATACCTCTGAAAAGAGTTAATTCCCCTGGATCAGCTCCCAGCAGCTATGGGTCTGAAGTCTGTGGGTGAAGACTTCAATATGGAGGCCTTGAGGACCTTTTCTGAAGCTCTGTATCTCTGAGGTCCTGATAGACTCAAGGCCCAATGTCTAAGCAGCCACAGCTAAAACCATTACTTATTGCTTGTCCTTTTTCTCTTCTTACTCTATCTGCTCCCTCACTTCCCTTTCTTGGATCATTTCCCAAATAAAGTTCCTACACCCTCATCTTTATCTCAGCCTCTGCTTTGGTGGAAATGCCAAAATACCTGAGCACCAGGAAGCACATACAAGGGTGTATACATCAACACTGCTCATAATAGATTAAAACTGGAAACCAAACCAATGCTTTCCAACAGTGGGATGCATAAATAACCTGGGGTGCATTTATTAAAGGCAATGTTACCCAGCAAAGGAGAAAGATTTTTGCAACCATGTGAATCTTGCAAACCAATTTTGGGAAATAAAGGCAGGATATTAAGAAAAGAATACATATGGTGCTATTTCACTTATATAAAATTAGAAAGCAAGTGAAACTAAACTGTATTTTTAGGGATGTATATAGGTAGTAAAACTATGAAGGAAATCAGAACGTGATGATCAGAGACACTACAATAGTGCTCACTTCTGGAGAGAGAAAGATGACGGGAAAGAAAAGGCCTTGGGACTTTGTGATGCTGGTCATAACCTACTGAATAATGGCTTCATGGTTACATGGCAGTTCACTTCAGAATTATTGATCAGATTGCAAAATTGTTTTATGGAATTTTTTCTACATGCATTATATTTTACAATATAATAGGTTAACAAATACAATAAATTAGGAGAACCAAGGCCAGGAAAAATAGGTAATACAGATTCTTAGCTGCTTTAAGTGGGAGTCAAATATGGAATTATTTTGTTCAGCTGAGCAAACAATGATTTTGTTTTTGAAATGATTACAGTGGCTTTGAAGTTATTTGACTGGACTGCAGGTAAGATTTCCAGTAACCTTGGCAGTGATGCTATTAGCTGAGTGTAATGATTTCCATTTAATGAATGAGGAAACTAAATCATTGAGAGGTTATCTAGTAGCCCAAAGGCCAACTAGCAAACAAGTGGAAAAGAAGTAATTAAAACCCAAGATGACTCCAACACATAAATTTTCAAGCTTACCTGGGTAGCACTGAATTTGTATCCTGTTTCAAGAATCCCAACAGCCTGCATTAGTTTTTACCACCTCCCTCTCCCAGCCTAGCAGGTAACATGGACTTGTACAAAGTAAAGCCTGCCTGTGAGTATTAAAGTAGAGGAAAAAATCCTTGTGAAATGCCACACCCACAAGTAGGAGGCCTGCTCTCACCTCCTTATAAACCTAGTAACTTGGATTATTCCCTAGGAATCAGCCACAGAAGAAGGTCAATTACCGTCCCTCCGGTCTAGAACTGTTCCAAGCATCCTTGTCATTAGCGCTTTCTAAGAATAACCATCATCAGCTATATCGGTCATAAGAGTTTCTAAATAGAAGCTTCAACACATGCTTGTATTCATGATTTTATGTGACATAGACACACAGACTAGGATTTTATGATAAGAATGTGTACAGAAGACTGGAAGACTGGATACTTGAACTGATTCTTTGTTATTTAATGGATTTGTCTATAACTCACAAATAATTTAAACTGTTTAATAAATTTGTCTATAACCACAAACATGTTTAGAAGAGAAGGGAGGGGTTGTTAGATAGCTAAATATAATATACATCAGTGCCTTAGGAACGCAAGAAAAACAGTTTTTTTTAAAAAATAGAATCATATAATTTGTGAGAATTCTGTTTGTAACTACTGTTTCCAACTCATTATATATATATGTATATATAAGCTCACATATAGAAAGAAAAAAAATATATATATATATAGTTGACCCTTGAACGACCTGGATTTCAACTGCATGGGTCCACTTACACACAGATTTTTAAAAAATAAATACATACCATGGTACTACATAATCTGTGGTTGGTTGAATCTTTGGATGTGAAACTGCAGATATGGAGGGCAGACTGCGAAGTTATATGTGGATTTTTCATTGGGCAGGGTGGCACCTCTAGCTCCCCTGCATTGTTCAAGGGTCGACTGCGTATAGATAGATAGATAGCATTCTACCTGGCAATTTGCCGACAATGTTTTATTCAATCCTCATAATAATGCTAAAAGCTATGAAATACTATTTTTAATTTAACACATATGAAATTATTTGTAAAGGATTTTGGTAAGTTGCCATGGTCATACAGTTGCTTAAGTTAAAAAAAAAAACACACAAAACCTCCAAATCTGAGTCTTTCCAAGTCTATGGCTTTTCCAGGAGGGTGAAGAAAGGTAACATATGCAAGTTCTTAGATTCCAACCATGATATTCTTCTATTTAAACAACTACATTTATCGTTTTCTGTATTTTAAACTTTGTCCATCATAATTTCTTTAAATCATACAGCCAAAAGCCAATACAGATTGGCACACTTAGATATTGTCTGGAAGGTGTATCCTAAACACCAGGATTAGACCAAATGATGGGTGATTACAAATGAATTATCTAGGTGCTTTATAGAATATAGATATGGAGTTCCCACTCCTGGAGATCCTGATTCTGTATAATAGGATGTGACTTGAGAATCTGTATTTACAAAGGCTTCCCAGGAGATTCTGACCACAGCCAGATTTGAGAATCGTTATCCCAATGTCACTCTTTTATATCTTTCTACCAACACATTTTCTCTTCGTTTACCCAATTAGCACCTCCACTGCTTTGCTCCTGCTCTGTCCTTGGGCTGAGAAAGGATTGTTTCCCTAATTTCTATAGAAATCTACATAGGACCCCTTGACATTGAGCCTCTAATGGCTCTTTCTGCACCTACCTTGAACTACCTGTAGACCCTGTCACTGGTTAGCCTTAATTCACTTTGGCAGAGCCCCTTCCCAGTTTGCCTCCAACCTATCTGAAAAGAAAATTCTATTTCTCTGGAAGAAATCTTATCAAGAAGTGGACATCCTATGCTTGCGCTCTGTTTATATAAGCAAAATTATGCAACAATCTATTTCAAATGGGGGCAGCAACTACTGGATTCTATGGAGGAAATAGGAATTGCTCCAGCTGTTGTGTAGGAAATTTGGGATTCAAACCCAGGCCTGTACAATCCCAAAGCTGGACTATTTCCATAATGTTTGACAGATAAAGGATAAAATATCTATCTATCCCCAACTATTCAGGTTAAGAAGGAGGTCATATAAATTTCCCAATGGATATAAGCAGGGTGACAAAAAATGTTTAACCACTGGAATGGCACAAACTGTGACTGAGCAGAACAAACACTGGCTGAAATGGTCAACATGGCCTTACCAGTGTGAGCCTCCATTGGACATCAGCCTTGGATATAAGTACTTTTTCTAAATAAGAAATCATAAAATGTGGAACAGTTCATGTAAGTGCAAAAAAAGATCACACAGTAGCAGAAGAATTGGTATTATTAGTTTTCTTTTCTTTCAGTCCTTATTTTTACTCTCTGTTCTAATGTTAAATAAATCAATTTTCTGCTTGGTTTTTGAAGTTAGAGTGTGTACCTTGCTTGATTTGATCATGTGCCTTGGGATTGGAGATCAAAACTCACAAAAGTTACTTATTCTGAAGAAATACAATTTGTTCTTACTTTGAAATTAATTTCATGGATTCATAATCTCTTGATTGTCAGAACAGAAAGGGAATTATTTTAAAAATGAAGGGATGGGGCAGAGAAGCCAAGGGCTCAAGATCCCAATTAACTCACTAAATAGTGAGGTGGCCAGGCCTAGACACCAGATCTGCTGACTTGCCACAATTTGCTGCTGGTTTAACAGAGAGATCATGCTTTCATTTATTTATTTATTTATCCAGTCTAGTCATTAATTTTCAAACTAATCTAGAGTACTTTCCCATCACATTTTCTAGACAGTGGCAATTTAACATGTTTGGTTTTTATTTTCCCTCGGTAAGAATCTTTCTGCATCTGAAATGTGCGTGCTGAAAAAAAATAACATAATTAGTTATCTCTGCGTTATTCAGATCTTCAACTGCTGGAAAATTCTGTTCACCAAGGGAAATAATCAAACGATTCATTAATAGAAAATAAATAATGAATACAATGTAAAACAAATTCACATACATTAGAGAAAAATTTGGAAAAATTAGTTTTTGAGTTCCAAATATTGTTTTCCATGGGTGAAATGACAAAGGGTCCTTCTAGGCAGAACCATGCCTCTGTATAGAGAAGTTATCCCTAGAGACCTCCAAGATTCTAACAAAACTAATAGTGGCGGCAATGAGCACAGACAACACTATCACAAGATAACAACAAATATCAAGTTCCGAAGTTTCTTTATCTAGGTGATTTCAACATGTCCTTGGTCATTCCCTGACCTCCTGGGACTGATTTAGATGTCCTACCTTCCTGTATCTGTAGCATGTCACACATCCCTACATGGTACTTCCAACAATGTAATGGAATGCTCTCATATATTGTTTGTCTTTCATGATGGACTTGAATATAGGGGCTACATGTAATGGGTCTTTGTGACAGAGTGTCTAATTCATATTAGGTGCTCAATAAATGTTTGTTGAGTAAAGGAACAACAAAATAAATAATCAATAAATGGTCGACTTAGAGATATGAGGACTCAACTTCAAATGGACCATCCATTTGAAGGTCCCTATCCCATCTCAGCACCTGAAACTACTAAAACAGGTGTTTTCTTTCCTGATTATTCATTGTAACAATAATATAAAACTGAAGCTGAAGAATTATCATATACAAAGAGGGTGCATGAGATCGCAACCAAAACACACAACCAACATTTTTTTTTTAAAGCCTAAACCATACCAAGAGAGAAAAGTGATTCCCTTCTGCATCATTGGAGCATCTGGATTCAGCCACCAATGAGCCAAAGGTTCCACTGGGTTTTTCAATTACATGAGATAAAAAATTCCTTTGGGCTTAAACCAGTTTGAGCTGTGTTTCTGTTCTGTCACTTACAACCCAAAGAATCTTGATTAACATAAAGAAACATCAAGGATGGGAACCTGGCTAAGAGTTGAGTATATTCTTCCTTCCAGAGTTGAGCTTTGTGCAATGCAGAACTCACTATTTAATGGGCTGTAGAGATGCCTGAGATAAAGAAAGCAACAAGGGAGTCTCTGTACCTGGGGCTCATTGCCTGGCAGGGAATTCAGCCCTGAGTGTGTCTATAATACAAGGAAACAAAGGCATGAGACAGTGCTTCACAAACTTAAGTCACCAATATTTCATTTGGAGATGTTTTTGACATTTTCACCAGTCAATCTTATAATTATTTGCTTGTTAAATTTTTATACCATTTTAATTATACAGCATTTATGAATAATACATGCTATTATTTACTGGATACATCATATCATTTCTATTGCATTAAAATAAATGTATATAAGTAGTGAAATAAAAATGGGGTCTGTCCATGTGTCAACTAAAATCTTGTCACCTAAACCAGTGTTAGGCATCTTAAACTCACTGAAAAATTAATATCAAGGATGCACATATAAGAGTCCATAGGAGTACGAAGAGGAGGTGATGGGGATACACTGTGAGCACATTTGCACTTTGAAACAATCACGCTGGCAGAAGAGGGACAGGCAGTTTGCAGGAATGAGTCTGAGGCTGTGATTTCTCTTAAGAAGCTACTGAAAATACTTGTGAGAATTGATCAGTGACTCTTCTAAGATGGCATTAGTGGGAGTGGATCAGGAGCGGCAGATATGAGAGGTATTTAAGGGCTAGAATTATCAAGATTTGGTGCCTGTTTAGAGTGAAATGAACACACAGGAAGAGTTTGGTTAATTAGGATAATGCTTGTGTGCCATTTACCAGGGCAGGAGATCAGAAGGAAGAGAAAGCATAGGGGTGAATCAGGGGAAATTAAAAATTGTTCCTGGGGACAAAGAGCTTGACTGACTTATGGTCTAGCAGGTGGAAAGCCTTATAGACAAGATAGTCCGGATTCCTGAAAATACTGTTTACAAAACCAGAACTTCAATGGCAATGAGCACATTGTAAAAAAGTCTTAACCGCACTATTTTTAAAATGCAAATTAAAATAAAGGGGCACTTTTAAAATCAGTACTTTTTAAAATTAAAATTCTCCAGTTCAGCAAAAGTGAAAGAAGATGGGCACTCTCACAAATGTCCGGTAGGAGTTTAAACTGGTTTAACCTTTCAGTAATGCATTTTGGCAAGGTATACCCAAAGCTGTACAGGTAAGCATGCTTTCTGACCTGCCATATACACATCTAGGAATTTATTCTAAGGAAACTGCAAGCTATATATGCAAAAAAAAAAAGTATTATTTAGGAACCATTTCACAATTTACAATTGTAAGCAATTAAAATTTTCAAATTGATCAAAAAAGCAGTTAAGCCAACTGTGGTACATTTCTCTAATGAAATAATATACAATAGAAAAATAATAAATGATGTGAGAAAATGTACATATTATTTAGTAAATTAAAAGACAATCCATGTTTTAGAACATTGTAGCAATTATGATCTCTACCTTTGTAAAAGATATGTATTTTCACCAAAATCTTAATATAGTTTGTCTATGGGGAATAAACAATAAAAATGTTCCTGGTTTGTAATCATAAAAAATATGAAAATAGAAAATACGTACACACGTATCTAATAGAACAAAACGTTTCTGGGACTGTGGTAGAACCTGGTTCAGTCTGATCTTCCGCTGGTTGAGACCAATCCCTCTTCTTGGCGGGATACTCAAGATAACATGGCAGGCCAGAAATCTTTCCACCCTTCACTGTCCTGAAGGACAAGGCCCTGGCTGGGGGTTGGACTTCTGGTAATGATTAAATACTGAAACTAGGTTCTAAAAAAGTACTTATTTCCACTCTGTTTCATCCCTTATCCTATTTATCATCTTAGTCCTAGATAACATGTAACAATAGTAATATGATAATCATTGATAATAACAATTCTGCAACCATTATATTATTAAAATAACTGTAATTAATAATTGCTTACTATCATAATCCTTTTGATTTTAAAGCCCTGTATAGTTTAAAAAGCACTGTCATGTGCATCATGTCCTTTAGTCCCCATAGAAATAACGCAAATCACGTTTATTAGGCCATTTTAGATCTGCAAACTGAGAAGTGAATAACTTGCTCAAAGACATCTTGTAATAATTGGCACCATTTCTTCTGCCTGTGATCTTCAGACATGGATTCTGGAGCTTTTCTTCTTATCAGCTGTGTGATCCCAGGAAAGTTCCTGAACCTCTCTGCCTCAGTTTTTCATTTGTAAAATGGGTATAATAATATTTGCTGTGTTGTAGGTTTATTGTGAGGAAAGAGAAACAGACCAGCATGACAAGGTAGAGATCTATTTTTAGAGCAGATCCTTCTTATTAGAACTCTGCTGTCTTTTTTTTTTTTTTTAACATCTTTATTGGTATAATTGCTTTACAATGGTGTGTTAGTTTCTGCTTTATAACAAAGTGAATCAGTTATATATATACATATGTCCCCATTTCTCTTCCCTCTTGCGCCTCCCTCCTATCCTCCCTATCCCACCCCTCTAGGTGGTCACAAAGCACCGAGCTGATCTCCCTGTGCTATGCAGCTGCTTCCCACTAGCTAACTGTTTTATGTTTGGTAGTGTATATATGTCCATGCCACTCTCTCACTTTGTCACAGCTTACCCTTCCCCCTCCCCATATCCTCAAGTCCATTCTCTAGTAGGTCTGTGTCTTTATTTGAGAATAAGAGAACAGGTCTCCTTTTGGACACCCTGCTGGATCAAGACTGTCCTGGCACATGGGAGCACGGGGCAACCTGATGTCTCTGTGGCTCTTCACTCTGCCCTGGCAGTGTTCCCTCTGTCGTAGAACTCACAGTGCTGCGCAGTACTGGTTTGTTTGCCGTTCTTTCTCCTCCCTCCAGTGGAACGTGAGCAACTGGATGGTTGGGCTTATGCCTCCACCTCTGTCCCCCTGCTGCTAGGAGGGATCCTGGCACAGCGCAGGCTCCAGGCTAATAGTTCTTGAATGAGACACTGTTCTGTTGAGTAGATGCAGATTTGTTGTAGGCAGTTGGAGCCAGAGTGACAATAACATGAAAGGGGCCCGGCCAGTTTAGGTGTTTCTCCTCAAAAGAGCCTGAAGGAGTCACATACAGACATAGATCTATAAATAAATGACTACATTTAGATAACATATTTATGTGTTTGGAAATTTGGTAAAGAAAGAAAAGTACAAAAGAAAAATGTTTTCCAGCCATCCAGGTTTATCTTCTTCACTATTATACCTACCATTTATTGAGAAGTTATATATAATATGTAAAATATATATAATAAAACTATATAAAATATATAATTAAATAATATATGCATATGTACATATATCTATACACACACATATATACACACAGGCTCTGTTCTAAATATTTCTGTATATTAAATTATTTAATCCTCACCAATCTGTGTTATAGGTTCTATTATTATGCCCATTTTACAGATGAAGAAACTGAAACAGAGGGTAGCTAAATTTAGGGTGCTGAACATTTAGGTCATACAGCATTCTGCTTTCTATATTGTGTGTGTGTATGAAACAAGCAATATAAACATGGATTTTCTTTAAAGTGTACCATTTATTTATTTACTCAAAAATTTTTAAATTTAAATGTTTAAATAGTTAGCACCATGTGCCAAATATCATTCTAAGTGGTATGGATAGAGAGAAAAATGAGAAAAACACAAAGCCCAGGTCATTTTGTACAGAGAGTGGTGAGTAGAGTAGAGGGGTGAAGTGGTAGGTTCTAGAGCCAGACTGTCCAAGGGCAAGTCTTGGCTGTGGTGCTTACTCACTCTGGGATCTCCAGCAGGTAACTTAGTCTCTCTGTGCCTCAGTTTTTTTCATCTGTATAATGGGGACAAGAACAGCACTTACCTTTAAGGGCTGTCCTGAATCTTAAATCAGTAGGCACACTTGGAGTTCTTGAACAGAGAACCCAGGCACATAGTCAGGGTTTTATATGTGATTTTACCTTCTAGAGAGAGAGAGAGACAATAAATATTACACAGGGCTTCCCTGGTGGCGCAGTGGTTGAGAGTCTGCCTGCCAATGCAGGGGACGTGGGGTCGGGCCCTGGTCTGGGAAGATCCCACATGCCGCGGAGCAACTAGGCCCGTGAGCCACAATTACTGAGCCTGCGCGTCTGGAGCCTGTGCTCCGCAATGAGAGGCCGCGATAGTGAGAGGTCCGTGCACCGCGATGAAGAGTGGCCCCCGCTTGCCGCAACTGGAGAAAGCCCTCGCACAGAAACGAAGACCCAACACAGCCATAAATAAATAAATAAATAAATAAAAATTAAAAAAAAATACTTACACAAATCAATGTAACATTGATAAGTGCTATGGAAAGAATTAAAGCAAGGTGATACCACAGACAATGCTTGGGTGGCTAATTTAGATGTGTGCTCAGGGCAGGACACTAGTGCTCCAATATGAATGGCAACAAGGAAAAGTCACGGATCCCAAGTAGAAAGAAAAACATTTTGTAACTCTGTATAGTGACAGATGTTAACTAGACTTATTGTCATGATTGTTTCACAATATATACACATATTGAATCATTATATTGCACATCTGAAACTAATGTAATGTTATATGTCAATTGTACCTCAATAATTTCTTTTAAATTTCTTTCTCTCATACCCACAAACCCAGTCTCTTTTCCCTCCCCCATGGTTAATGACTAGCATGAATTTGGTATAACTGGTGTGTGGCTTTCAAGTTCATTCTTAAAAAATGGATTATGCAATATTTCATAAGTATGAAATCTTTATGAAGGCTAACATTATAAATATATGTGTGTGTAACCACCTCTTAACCACCTTTTATTAAGAAATAAAACCTTCCTTCCCAGGAAGGCATAACCCATCAATATGAGGTGTCATTTTCTATCCGTTTTTAAAACAGTATAATGGTTTACACTGTTTAGAACTTTAAATATCATCCTGAATTTTACTCTATAGCTTGGCTTTTTCACTCAAAATTTTGTCTTTGAGATTAATTCATTGTATGCATATAGATCTAATTAATTATTTTACTGCTATATGGACACTTTTGTGTCTATTCCACAATTTTTGCTCTGTTTTCATATAGATGGGTATTTGAGTTTATTACGAACAACATAGACAAGGGCATTCTAGTATATGTCTTTTCTGATACACAAAGCAAAGTTTATCTAGGAGTGAAATTGCTGAGTCATGGTATACTTGCATGTTAAACTGTTATAGATAATACTGAATTGCTTTCCAAAGCAATTGTACCAGTTTACACTCCTACCCCTAGTGTATGAGGGTTCCCATTGTTCCACAGCCCTGCCCAACCTTTCAATTTTTAGACTCTTAAATGTTTTGCCAATTTAGGAGGAGTGAAATGGTATCTCATTGTGATTTTTAGGTTGTTTTTCCCAGATTACTAATGATGTTGATCGTCTTTGCTTTATTTTTTTTGGTTGATGTGTTTTCATTTTTCAGCACAATATCTGTTCATGTCTTTGGCCATTTTTTTATTAGGTAGCTTGCTTTGTTTTTCTTACTCATTCTAGGAATTCTTTATAAAGCTTATATGTGTGATAGATAACTATTTTGTGTCTTTTTTTCTCCACTATTTTTGTGAATGGTGTATTTTGGTATAGTAAGCTTTTATTAATAGGTAATCAATTTTTTACTGTTTCATGCATTATAATATTTACTGACAAAGTCTTACTGGCATAAAAATACTATACTTTTTTCCTTAAAAACTTGAAAATTTTTCCTTCATTACAGCTAAGAAGAATTATTTTTCTTTTTCTTTTACTCACCCCCAAGGACAAGTCATACTGGCATTGAGGCTGGATTTTTTTCTCACCTCTAAGTTCACTGAGAATGTGGCCCCATGAAGTCCTGGGCTGATGCAGCCTTTCTGTTTCAGCTGCTCACTTTTTGGAGGCCCAAAGCCCGGTCTCTGTCCCCAGCGTATATTGTATTCAGTAGAAGCCTCAAAATTACCAGGGATTAGATAATGATTTGGGGCAGCTACCAACTTCCCTGATAAATAATAACTCAGGATTCAAGATTCCGACTTCATTTTGAGCCCTAAGAATTTCCAAAATTTTGAGTCTTGTTTATTTATTTAAACAGGTTTTTAAAATACTTTTTTCCTTATAATATATGTATATTTCACACAAAAAAGTTCTTTTTTTTCTTTTTCTTTTTTTTCTTATCAGGTGGCATTTTTTTTCCTTTTGAAGATATCTAGATCATCATTTTTTTAGGAACAGAGGTCTTATGGCTATTTTTTTTAACCTTTAACTATATGTGTGATAGAAAATATGCAGTTTATTTATTTATTTGCTTATTTAATTTTTAAGAAATGCTTTTTCATTAGAAATAGATTTTTAGGATATGTCTATTTATGAATGTAGTTCATTTCTTTGATAAATATTATTTTATTTTATTAAATTAATCCCCAAATGTGAAATCTTAGTGTAAACACTTATATGGAAAACAAGAGGCTCCTTTAAAGATGTAAACTAAAATATTAGAATAAAAAATTTTTCAGGGACTTCGCTGGTGGTCCAGTGGTAAAGGATCCGTCTTCCAATGCAGGGGATGTGGGTTCGATCCCTAATCAGGGAACTAAGATCCCACATGCTGCGGGACAACTAAGCCCACACGCCGCAAACTAAAGAGCCCACACAACAACTAGAGAGAGAAAACCCACATGCCACAACTAGAGAGAAGTCCAAGCGCCATAACTAGAGAGAAGCCCTCACGCCACAACAAAAGATCTCACATGCTGAAACTAAGACCTGACACAGCCAAAAAAATAAAGAAAGTAAATAATTAAAAAAATTTTTTGTCAGTGTCTCTGCTCTTAGATCTATACACCTACATGGAGGAAAGTTTCCACATTGTGAAAAAACAAACAAACATTGTTTCAGTGTATTTCTGGTGTTAATGACAAGCCCCTCACCCTCATTAAATCATCAGTCATGTTTCCTTACTGTGTTTCTTCATTATTCCCAATCTCCAAGTCCATTGCCCCAGGCTGTTCCAGGCTAATCTTTGTCAAACTCTTTACCCTATCAGAACAGATACATCAAATGTGCAGCCTATATCCTGTGGTGCCCTTTGACCCAAACAGCTCATGCAAGGATGTTCTGGGTATGGGTGCAGGATTTCTACCTGCATTATTATCATCACCAAAACTGAAATTGCTATCATTTTATTTAGCACCTACATTGTGTCAGATGGCATACTGATACAATACTAATTGACATTGTAAAAGAAAAAGGTTTTTAATTCCATTTTATAGATTAAAAAACCCCTGAAACTCAGCAAGGTTAGAGAGCCTCTCCATACTACAATGCAGAGTCTGGGTTTGTATTCAGCCTTTTGTGACATTTAATGTGACATTGCCCACCACAAGGACCAATCTACAGGACCCAATTGCTATGGCATATCCTAGTCAAATATGATATTTTCCCAATCATTCTGCCTGTGATTTCTCTGAGATATTTTTTAAAGGACTGAGAAATTCTGCTTTGCTGACTCAGTCTTCACTGGTTGTACTTTCAGTGTTGTGTCCGTTTAGCTGATGCTGCATTACAACTGCCCCAAAACTAGAAATGTGAAACAATAGTCATGTTATCTATCTTATAATACTGTGGGCTGGATGTTTCTTCTGGTCTGATCTCTGCTGAATTCTCTCATGCATTGGTGGTCAGCTGTGAGACCAGCTGGTTTCAGGACTGGGGATGGTCTCACTGGTGTATCTGGCAGCTGGTTGGCTGTCAGTGGGATGCTTTGGTTCTTCTCCACATAGGTCCCATAGGCTAGCTTGGGCTCTTTCATAAAGCAATCTTAGGATTCCAAGAACAGCAAGTGGGCAAGCCCTATTCACCAGTGCTTGTAAACTTCTGCTTGAGGCATTTGATAATACCCCATTTGCCAAAGCAAGTCACATGACCAACTCAATTTCACAGGATGGAGGAATACACTCTACTCTGTCACATAGCAAAGGGGTACATTCAGGCACAGGGAGATTTTGTAGCCACTTTACAATCTATCACAACTATTATTTGCTATTTTTGTTTTTATTTGCTATTTCACACATTCTGGAAATAATGAAGTTATGACAGACTTTTCATGCGAGCATGCCTTCTGCGAAAATTCTATGACTGCTTTCTGCAAAATGTCTCATGTGGGAGTGGTACAAACCACCCTGGCTTCAGGTGGAAAAAGAACAGTTTCAGCACTTAGTGCTGATGGGAAATCTCAGCCTCATTCTCCATAAACCATTTGTTTCCGGTGTCACCTCAGATGTCCCACCCGTCCATCCCATCCCCTGCTGGATATCTCAACTGGGATCGAAATTTCTCTGCTGTCCATCTCGTGATCCTGTGGTCTTACTGACTTATACTCACTTAGGTGGGCACTGCCTTAGAGTTGGAATTAACATCGTCTCTAATTCTCTGGTAATAAAGTTAAAATAATAGCCTCTAAACAGGGTATATATTTTTAATTAAGATACTTTCTTGATTATTCTGAATTCTGATATAACTCCTTATTAAACCAGAATCTCTCATGCTTCATTTATAAAACACACACACACACACACACACATCTACTATATATCTTCTAAATGATACCAGGAAATTTATATATATACACAGACATATTTCATCCACTTACACACAAGGAGACTGCATCTAAGAAGTTATTTATATAAATTGAATTAGAATCAAAGATACCGGTTTCAAATTCAGCTTTACCAATTAATGGCTGAGCAAACCTATCTAAACTTAAGGTATTTAATCTGAAAAACAATGCTAGGTTAATACATACCTCAAATGTTACTGTAAACATGAAATTAGATAATGTATGTGAGAAAACATTGTAAGGTCATGGGTAAGAACATTTATTAAAGTTAGTGTGTTTTACTGGGAAACTGTAGAGCCCTGGGTTTGTAATCAGCTCAGTCAATCTCTAGCTGGAGTGAAACAGAGGGAGGAAAAGGAAGAAAAAAGGGATGTGTCACTAATTTTTAACTCTAAGTTCAACTGTACAAACACGTTTAGGCACAAACACATTTAGGCACATACAGCCTGGCAGACACTGGGACCACCAGTGCTATGGAAGTTGAATTTGGGATTAAGGGGACTTTTCCAAAAAGAAAAAAAGTGATTTTTGAAAAAAATTTAAACATCTAATTTTCAGTGCTTGGACTAGAGTGTTTTCTTTCAAATATCTTCACAGTAAATTCCTAATCCTGCATTCCTTTAAGACAAGATTTTCATCCAGAGACTTGATAATGGATCAGAAATTAGGCATGGGAGTATACCTGTGTTCATGTTTAATCACACACCTTCTTTCTTGTCTCATAAACCAAACTGGGTGGATAAGAAAAGACTCCCTCACGGGTATCCTGTGTCACGTTCTTTACACTGATTTCTGAGTTATTGTTGGATTCGAGCTTGCGAATGACCAGATAACCACTACCCTCCCATTCCATCTTTTGGATCTACCTAGCACAAATATTTTCTTGTTCATTAACGATTCATGAACATTTCCTCAAAGTACATTGAATTATTCATACACAAATAGATATTCAGGAACTCTGTAACTGCTAATGTTTAGCATGGCCTGATAGTGAAATATGCTTTGGTAGTTCAAGAATTGAAGCTAAAAAATATCTCCTACCTAAAAGGATGATTTGTGGAAGAAGAAAAAGAGTTTGGCTTTCTAGTAAACAACATCAGAGTGAAGATGATATCTTTGCCTTAGTTTGAAGAATATAAAATTTACTGATTTCTCTAATAGCTGATATACACATACAAATATACATGTTTATATAGACCCACATACATATATACGTGTATGTATATATATCATGAATTTTGATAAATTTGACCAATTACTATATCTGTGTATGTTTCATTAAAACTAAAAATCAACACAAACAAAATTTAACCCTATTATCAAAGCAGCATCTCTCTACTCTTTTATGAGGAAGATGGGAACAAAGATGGTAAAGCTAGTAAGAGCAAGAGAAAACAATATTGCCTATACACACTACTCAAAAACTACTGTTCAGTCTTTTTTTTTTTTTGCCAAAAGCAGTCATTTAATAACTTCAGTTAAACTTTCAATGAACTTCAATTGAGAGCCTTCCTGAAGGCCTTTTCCTAAAGGAACCACACACAGTATCATAAAACAACTTTTGTCTTTTTTTTTTTCTTTTCTTCTTTATTCTCTCTCTCTCCCTATTTTTTTTTTTTGACTCTTTCCAGCAAAAGAGCAAATCAAGTGATTAGCATTCAGTGAAAGAGGAACCACCTTACCTGCAATTCATTTCTTAACACGATTATTTTTGTAATTAATTTTTTTTAAGGGGGAAAACCATATTCTCAGTAACAACAATAGCATTGGAAAACTAATTATAGTTCCTCATTCTTTCAGTAATTTAAGTTGTGAGCTGTACTCATAAAATTATTTCTGCCAGAAAAAAAGTGCTTCTAGCTGCATGCTTCATTTTCAGGGCAATAAATATAGAAAGATTGACTTCTCCTAATTTCTCCCAGAATGCAGTGAATTTAGATGCTCGAAGGAATTGGGCTGGTTGCATTCTTATTAAAACTAGGAAACATAATGAGGAATTTCACCAGCTACCTCGTGTTGACATAAGTCTCAGAAGCAGCAAGGGAAAAATGAATGTCACTGGTGCCTCATTTGAGGAATGCCACACAGTGTGTTGGGTCAAGTCTGCAGAGGAATGAAATACATCCCTCCAGAATGGAGGCATTCTCAGAGGACATCTTATCCTTTGTCAAGGGTCTCCACTGACATCATCTGTAAACGGCAGGATTATTCCTCTTGCAACTTAAAAAAAAATAAAGCTGTGGCACTACAGGCATTCTCGGTCCATTACTAAAACATACTTTGTCAAATTAGTCAAATTTTTTTGAATGAGACATACTTCCCTGAATCGAGCCTTCTGCCTCTATGACAGAATAAGTTTTTTCTACAATGATAAGCACCATGGGAGCATACCTGTATGTATTAATAAATTCTGAGCAAAACAATGACTGCTTTCACAATCCAGGTGTTTCTGCTTTCTTTTAAGCATTTACTGAGGATATTTTGCATATAAGCCAAAAATTAATCTTTTAATCAACTTGTTAAAGAGAGATTTTATTCAATTCTACTAGAATTATTATTGTGTATGACAGTGAGGAAGGTGCTACTTATTGTCTATAATGATCCACGAATTTGGGATATATCTCATTTTTGGACATTTTTAAGACTATTTTTAAAGCAGTTTTAGGGTTATAATAAAACTGAGAGGAAAGTACAGGAATTTCCCATACACTCCCTGCACCAACATATGCATAACTGCCCTCATTATTAACATTTCTCACCAGAGTGGTACATTTTTTTACCAAGAACAAAGCTATGTCGACACATAATCACCCAAAGTCCACAGTTTTCCTTAGGGTTCACTCTTGGTGTTGTACATTCTATGGGTATTGACAAATGCATAATGGCATATATCCATCACTATAACATCATACAAAGTATTTTCACTCCCTTAAAAATCCTCTGTGCTCTGCTTATTCACCTCTTCATCCCTCACCCTGGCAACCACTGATCTTTTTTTGTCTCCATAGTTTTGCCTTTTCCAGAATGTCATAAAGTTGGAATCATACAGTATGGAGTGTTCTCAAATTGGCTTCTTTTTACTTAGTGATGTATTTAAAGCCCCTCCATGTCTTTTCATGTCTTGATAGATAATTTCTTTTTTTTTTTATTCTCTGAATAATATCCCATGGTCTGGATGTACCACAGTTTATTTATCCATTCACCTACTGAAGGATATCTTAGTTATTTCTAAGTTTTTTTTTTTCCAAATAAATCTTTGTTTATTACTGGTAAACAAAAACAAACAACAGTATGGTATTAATGGAAGGAGAGACACATATTTGAATAGAGACCCCAGAAACTGTCCAACATCAGCAACTTGATTTTTTTTTTTATAATCTAAGATTTTTTTAAATTAATTAATTAATTCATTCATTTATGGCTGTGCTGGGTCTTCGTTTCTGTGCGAGGTCCCTCCCCAGCTGCGGCAAGTGGGGGGCACTCCTCATCGCGGTGCGTGGGCCTCTTACTATCGCGGCCTCTCTTGTTGCAGAGCACAGGCTCCAGACGCGCAGGGTCAGCAGTTGTGGCTCACGGGTCCAGGTGCCCCGCGGCATGTGGGATCTTCCCAGACCAGGGCTCGAACCCGTGTCCCCTGCATTGGCAGGCAGACTCTCAACCACTGCGCCACCAGGGAAGCCCCAGCAACTTGATTTTTGACAAAAGTGTAAAAGTAATTCAAAGGAGAGTCTTTTCAACAAATGGTGCTGCAGTAATAGGGTATACACAGGCAAAAAATGTGTTGATTCTTTGGGATCTTCTCTGCTGACCATCATGCCATATGTAAATAGAGACAGTTGTATTTCTTCCTTTCCAATACGAGTGCCTTTGATTTCATTTTCTTGCTTTATTGCACTGGCTAGAACATCTAGTGCTGTGTTGAATAGTAGTGGTGAGGGTGGATCTCCTTGCCTGGTTCCCAATCTGGTGTGGGGTGGGGGGCGGTTTTACATGTTATATACGAAGTTGAGGAAACTCTCCTCTATTACTAGTTTTCTGAGACTATATATCATGAATGAGTTTTGAATTTTGTAACATGCTTTTTCTGCATCAATTGATATGATCATGTGATATTTCTTCTTTAGCCTGTTGATAGGAAAGGTTTATAGATTGATTCTTTTCTCTTTTTTTAACATCTTTATTGGAATATAATTGCTTTACAGTGTTATGTTAGTTTTTACTGTGAACAAAGTGAATCAGCTATATGCATACGTATACCCCCATATCCCCACCCTCTTGTGTCTCCCTCCCACCCTCCTTATCCCTCCCATCTAAGTGGTTGCAAAGCACCAAGCTGATCTCCCTGTGCTATGCAGCTGCTTCCCACTAGCTATTTCATACTTGGTATTGTATAAATGTAAATGCTACTCTCTCACTTTGTCCCAGCTTACCCTTCCGCCACCCCATGTCCTCAAGTCCATTCTCTACATCTGCGTCTTTATTCCTGTCCTGCCCTTAAGTTCATCAGAACCATTTTTTTTTTTTAGATTCCATATATATTTGTTAGCATACGGTATTTGTTTTATTCTTTCTTACTTCACTCTGTATGACAGACTCTAGGTCCAATCACCTCACTACAAATAACTCAATTTCGTTTCTTTTTATGGCTGAGTAATATTCCATAGGACATATGTGCCACATCTTCTTTATCCATTCATCTGTTAATGGACACTTAGGTTGCTTCCATGTCCTGGCTATTGTAAATGGAGCTGCAATGAACATTGTGGCCATTCTGACTGGTGTGAGGTGGTACCTCATTGTAGTTTTGATTTGCATTTCTCTAATGATTAGTGATGTTGAGCATCTTTTCATGTGTTTGTTGGCAATCTGTATATCTTCTTTGGAAAAATGTCTGTTTAGGTCTTCTGCCCATTTTTGGATTGGGTTGGCTGTTTTTGTGATATTGAGCTGCATGAGCTGCTTGTAAATTTTGGAGATTAATCCTTTGTCAGTTGCTTCATTTGCAAATATTTTCTCCCATTCTGAGGGTTGTCTTTTTGTCTTTTTTATGGTTTCCTTTGCTGTGCAAAAGTTTTAAGCTTCATTAGGTCCTATTTGTTTATATTTGCTTTTATTTCCATTTCTCAAAGATGTTGGTCAAAAAGGATCTTGTTGTGATTTATGTCAGAGTGTTCTTCCTATGTTTTCCTCTAAGAGTTTGATAGTGTCTGGCCTTACATTTAGGTCTCTAATCCATTTTGAGTTTATTTTTCTGTATGGTGTTAAGGAGTGTTTTAATTTCATTCTTTTACATGTAGCTATCCAGTTTACCCAGCAACACTTCTGGAAGAGGCTGTCTTTTCTCCATTGTATACCCTTGCCTCCTTTATCAAAGATAAGGTGACCATATGTGTGTGGGTTTATCTCTGTGCTTTCTATCCTGTTCCATTGATCTATATTTCTGTTTTTGTGCCAGTAGCATACTGTCTTGATTACTGTAGCTTTGTAGTATAGTCTGAAGTCTGAGAGCCTGATTCCTCCAGCTCCATTTTTCTTTCTCAAGATTGCTTTGGCTATTCGGGGTCTTTTGTGTTTCCATACAAATTGTGTGTTTTTTTGTTCTAGTTCTGTGAAAAATGCCATTGGTAGTTTGATAGGGATTGCATTGAATCTGTAGATTGCTTTGGGTAGTACAGTCATTTTCACAATGTTGATTCTTCCAATCCAAGAACACAGTATATCTCTCCATCTGTTTGTATCATCTTTAATTTCTTTCATCAGTGTCTTACAGTTTTCTGCATACAGATCTCTTGTCTCCTTAGGTAGGTTTATTCCTAGCTATTTTATTCTTTTTGTTGCAATGGTAAATGGGAGTGTTTCTTTAATTTCTCTTTCAGATTTTTCATTAGTGTATAGGAATGCAAAAGATTTCTGTGCAAAAATTTTGCACAGAATCCTGCTACTCCTGTTACTCTACCAAATTCATTAATTAGCTCTAGGAGTTTTCTGGTAGCAATTTTAGTATTCTCTATGTATTGTATCATGTCATCTGCAAACAGTGAGAGTTTTACTTCTTTTCTGATGTGGATTCCTTTTATTTCTTTTTCTTCTCTGATTGCTGTGGCTAAAACTTCCAAAACTATGTTGAATAATAGTGGCGAGAGTGGGCAACCTTGTTTTGTTCCTGATCTTCGAGGAAATGGATCTGCATCTATTGAGATTATCTTATGGTTTCTATCCTTTAAATTTTTTAATATGGTGTATCACATTGATTGATTTGTGTATATTGAAGAATCCTTGCATTCCTGAGATAAACCCCACTTGATCATGGTGTATGATCCTTTTAATGGGCTGTTGGAATCTGTTTGCTAGTAGTCTGTTGAGGATTTTTGCATCTGTGTTCATCAGAGATATTGACCTTTAGTTTTCTTTTTTTGTGACATCTTTGTCTGGTTTTGGTATCAGGGCGATGGTGGCCTCATAGAATGAGTTTGGGAGTGTTCTTCCCTCTGCTATATTTTGGAAGACTTTGAGAAGGATAGGTGTTAGCTCTTCTCTAAATGTTTGAAAGAATTCGCATGTGAAGCCATCTGGTCCTGGACTTTTGTTTTTGGAAGATTTTTTTTTTTTAATTTATTTATTTTTGGCTGTGTTGGGTCTTCGTTTCTGTGCAAGGGCTTTCTCTAGTTGTGGCAAGCGGGGGCCACTCTTCATCGCGGTGCGTGGGCCTCTCACTATTGCGACCTCTCTTGTTGCAGAGCATAGGCTCCAGACGCGCAGGCTCAGTAGCTGTGGCTCACGGGCCCAGTCACTCCGCGGCATGTGGGATCCTCCCAGACCAGGGCTCGAACCCGTGTCCCCCGCATTGGCAGGCAGACTCTCAACCACTGTGCCACCAGGGAAGCGCTGTTGGAAGATTTTTAATCACAATTTCAATTTCAGTACTTGTGATTGGTCTGCTTATGTTTTCTATTTCTTCCTGGTTCAGCCTCAGAAGGTTGTGCTTTTCTAAGAATTTGTCCATTTCTTTCAGGTTGTTCATTTTATTGGCGTATAGTTGCTTGTAGTAATCTCTCATGACCCTTTGTATTTCTGCAGTGTCAGTTTTTACTTCTCCCTTTTCATTTCTAATTTTGCTGATTTGAGTCTTTTCCCTTTTTTTTCTTGATGAAGTTAGCTAATGGTTTATCAATTTTGTTTGTCTTCTCAAAGAAATAGCTTTTAGTTTTATTGATCTTTGCTACTGCTTCCTTCATTTCTTTTTCATTTATTTCCAATCTGATCTTTATGATTTCTTTCTTTCTATTAACTTTGGGTTTTTGTGGTTCTTCTTACTTTACTTCCTTTAGGTGTAAGTTTAGGCTATTTATTTGAGATTTTTCTTGTTTCCTAAGGTAGGATTGTATTGCTATAAACTTCCCTCTTAAAACTGCTTTTGCTGCATTCCATAGGTTTTGGGTCGTCGTGTTTCATTGTCATTTATTTCCCGGTATTTTTGAATTCCTCTTTGATTTCTTCAGTGATCTCTTGGTTATTTAGTAGCATACTCTTTAGCCTCCATGTGTTTGTATTTTTTACAGTTTTTTTTTTCTCCTGTAATTGATATCTAGAGTCATAACATTGTGGTTAGAAAAGATACCTGATACAATTTCAATTTTCTTAAATTAACCAAGGCTTGATTTGTGACCCAAGATATGGTCTATCCTGGAGAATGTTCCATGAGCAATTAAGAAGAAAGTGTATTCTGTTGTTTTAGGATGGAATGTCCTATAAATATCAATTAAGTCCATCTTATTTAATGTATCATTTAAAGCTTGTGTTTCCTTTTTTATTTTCATTTTGGATGATCTGTCCATTGGTGAAAGTGTGGTGTTAAAGTCCCCTACTATGATTGTGTTACTGTCGATTTCCCCTTTTATGGCTGTTACCATTTGTCTTATGTATTGAAGTGCTCCGATGTTGGGTGCATAAATATTTTCTATTGTTATATCTTCTTCTTGGATTGATCCCCTGATCATTATGTAGTGTCCTTCTTTGTCTCTTGGAATAGTCTTTATTTTAAAGTCTATTTTGTCTGATATGAGAATTGCTACTCCAGCTTTCTTTTGATTTCCATTTGCATGGAATATCTTTTTCCATCCCCTCACTTTCAGTCTGTATGTGTCCCTAGGTCTGGAGTGGGTCTCTTGTAGACCGCGTATATATGGGTCTTGTTTTTGTATCCATTCAGCTAGTCTATGAATTTTGGTTGGAGCATTTAATCCATTTATATTTAAGGTAATTATTGATATGTATGTTCCTATTACCATTTTCTTAATTGTTTTGGGTTTGTTTTTGTAGGTCTTTTCCTTCTCTTGTATTTCCTGCCTAGAGAAGTTCCTTTAGCAATTGTTGTAAAGCTGGTTTTGTGGTGCTGAATTCTCTTAACTTTTGCTTATCTGTAAAGGTTTTCCTTTCTCCATGGTCAAATCTGAGTGAGATTCTTGCCCGGTAGAGTAATCTTGGTTGTAGGTTTTTCCCTTTCATCACTTTAAATATGTCATGCCACTCCCTTCTGGCTTGCAGAGTTTCTGCTGAAAAATCAGCTGTTAACCTTATGGGGATTCATTTTTATGTCATGTGTTGCTTTTCCCTTGCTGGTTTTAATAATTTTTTTCTTTCTTTTTAATTTTTGATTGTTTGATTAATGTATGTCTCAGTGTGTTTCTCTCTGGGTTTATCCTGTATGGTTTATCCTGTATGGTACTCTCTGTGCTCCCTGGGTTTGATTATTTCCTTTCCCACTTAGGGAAGTTTTTGACTATAATCTCTTCAAATATTTTCTCAAACCCTTTCTGTTTCACTTCTTCTTCTGGGAACCCTATAATTTGAATGTTGGTGCGTTTAATGTTGTCCCAGAGGTCCCTGAGACGTTCCTCAATTCTTTTCATTCTTTTTTCTTTATTCTGCTCCTTGGAAGTTATTTCCACCATTTTATCTTCCAGCTCACTTACCCATTCTTCTGCTCAGTTATTCTGTTATTGATTCTTTCTAAAGTATTTTTAATTTCAGTACTTGTGTTGTTCATCACTGTGTGTTTGCTCTTTAGTTCTTCTAGATCCTTATTAAATGTTTCTTGTATTTTCTCCATTCTCTTTCCAAGATTTTGGATCATCTTTACTATCATTTCTCTGAATTGTTTTTTCAGGAAGGTTGCATATTTTGTCTTCATTTATTTGGTCTTGTATGTTTTTACCTTGCTCCTTCATTTGTAACATATTGTTTTGTCATTTCTTTTTTTTTTTTTTTGCTGGGTGGTGCTATATTCCTGTCTTACTGGTTGTTTGTCCTGGGATGTCCAGCACTGGGGAAAAAAAAAAAAAAGGGAGAAAGAAAGGAAAAAAGGAGCAGTACAATATCAAGGGTAAAAACCAAAACAATACTAGAAAGATAAACATTATAGTAGGAAATAAATCTATAATTGAAAAACCTGCAACAAGGTAAAATAAAACCACAACAGAAAAAAGAAAAAAAAAGGGGGGTGGGGTGGGGAGAACAAGCCTAAAGGAGAGAACAATAACAAAGTTTAAAGAATAAAATAAAAGCAGAAAAATAAAAGATTTATTAGGAAAAATAAAAATATAAAAGAATCAACAATAATGAATCAACAAGGTAAAACAGAACCCTAATCTAAAACAGGAAAAGGGGAGATTGGCTCAAGATGGCAGAATAGAAAGATGTGCTCTCACTCCCTCTTGTAAGAGCACCAGAATCACAACTAACTGCTGAACAATCATCGACAGGAAGAAACTGGTACTCACCAAAAAAGAGACCCCCACATCCAAAGACAAAGGAGAAACCACAGTGAGACGGTAGGAGGGGCACAATCACAATACTATCAAATCCCATAACTGCTCGGTGGGTGACTCACAAACTGGAGAACACTTATACCACAGAAGCCCACCCACTGGAGTAAAAGTTCTGAGCCCCATGTCAGGCTTCCCAACCTGGGGTCCGGCCACAGGAGGAGGAATTCCTAGAGAATCAGACTTTGAAGGCTAGCGGGATTTGATTGCGTGACTTCGACAAGACTAGGGGAAACAGAGACTCCACTCTTGAAGGGCACACAAAAAGTAGTGTGCACATCGGGACCCAGGTGAAGGAACAGTGACCAAATAGGAGACTGAACCAGACCTACCTGCTAGTGTTAGAGGGTCTCCTGCAAAGGTGGGGGGTGGCTATGTCTCACCATGAAGACGAGGACACTGCAGCAGAAGTTCTGGGAAGTACTTCTTGACGTGAGCCCTCCCAGAGTCTGCCATTAGCCCCAACAAAGAGCCCAGTAGGCTCCAGTGTTGGGTCGCCTCAGGCCAAACAACCAACAGGGAGGGAACCTAGCCCCACCCATCACCAGACAAGTGGATTAAAGTATTACTGAGCTCTGCCCAACAGAGCAATGGCTAGCTCTACCCATCACCAGCCTCTCCCACCAGGAAACTTGCACAAGCCTCTTAGATAGCCTCATCAACCAGAGGACAGACAGCAGAAGCAAGAACTACAATCCTGAAGCCTGTGGAACAAAAACCACATTCACAGAAAGATAGACAAGATGAGAAGGCAGGATGCTATGTACCAGATGAAAGAACAAGATAAAACCCCAGAAAAACAACTAAATAGAGTGGAGATAGGCAGCCTTCCAGAAAAAGAATTCAGAATAATGATAGTGAAGATGATCCAGGACCTCGGAAAAAAATGGAGGCAAAGATCGAGAAGATGCAAGAAATATTTAACAAAGCCCTAGAAGAATGAAAGAACAAACATAGATGAACAATACAATAACTTAAATGAAAAATACACTAGAAGGAATCAATAGCAGAATAACTGAGGAAGAGGAACGGGTAAGTGACCTGGAAGACAGAATGATGGAATTCACTGCTGTGGAACAGAATAAAGAAAAAAGAATGAAAAGAAATGAAGGCAGCCGAAGAGACCTCTGGGACAGCATTAAAAACAACAACATTCACATTATAGGGGTCCCAGAAGGAGAAGATAGAGAAAAAGGACCCGAGAACATATTTGAAGGGAGTATAGTCGAAAACTTCCCTAACATGAGAAAGGAAATAGTCACCCAAGTCCAGGAAGTGCAGAGAGTCCGATACAGTAGAAATCCAAGGTGAAACATGCCGAGACACATGGTAATCAAATTGGCAAAAATTAAGGGCAAGGAAAAATTATTGAAAGCAGCAAAGGTAAATGACAAATAACATTCAAGGGAACTCCCATAAGGTTAACACATGACTTCTCAGAAGAAACTCTAAGAGCCAGAAGGGAGTGGCATGACATATTTAAAGTGATGAAAGGGAAAAACCTACAACCAAGGTTACTCTACCGGGCAAGAATCTCACTCAGATTCGATGGAGAAATCAAAAGCTTTACAGACAAGCAAAAGCTAAGAGAATTCAGCACCACCAAACCAGCTCTACAACAAATGCTAAAGGAACTTCTCTAAGTGGGAAACACAAGAGAAAAAAAAGACCTACAAATACAAACCCAAAAGAATTAAGAAAATGGTAATAGGAACATACATGTCAATAATTACCTTAAACGTGAATGCATGAAATGTTCCAACCAAAAGACACAAGCTCGTTGAATGGATAAAAAAACAAGACCCATCTATATGCTGTCTACAACAGACCCACTTCACACCTAGGGACGCATACAGACTGAAAGTGAGGGGATGGAAAAAGATATTCCATGCAAATGGAAATCAAAAGAAAGCTGGAGTAGCAATTCTCATATCAGACAAAATAGACTTTAAAATAAAGACTATTCCAAGAGACAAAGAAGGACACTACATAATGATCAGGGGATCAATCCAAGAAGAAGATATAACAATAGAAAATATTTATGCACCCAACATCGGAGCACCTCAATACATAAGACAAATGGTAACAGCCATAAAAGGGGAAATTGACAGTAACACAATCATAGTAGGGGACTTTAACACCACACTTTCACCAATGGACAGATCATCCAAAATGAAAATAAAAAAGGAAACACAAGCTTTAAATGATACATTAAACAAGATGGACTTAATTGATATTTATAGGACATTCCATCCTAAAACAGCAGATTACACTTTCTTCTCAAGTGCGCAGGGAACATTCTCCAGGATAGATCACATCTTGGGCCACAAATCAAACCTCAGTAAATTTAAGAAAATTGAAATCATATCAAGCATCTTTTCTGACCTCAACACTATGAGATTAGAAATGAATTACAGGGAAAATAAACGTAAAAAACACAAATACATGGAGACTAAACAATACATTACTAAATAACCAAGAGATCACTGAAGAAATCAAAGAGGAAATCAAAAAACACCTAGAGAAAACTGACAGTGGAAACACGACAATCCAAAACTTATGGGATGCAGCAAAAGCAGTTCAAAGAGGGAAGTTTACAGCAATACAAGCCTACCTCAAGAAACAAGAAAAATCTCAAATAAACAATCTAACCTTACACCTAAAGGAACTAGAGAAAGAAGAACAAACAAAACCCAAAGTTAGTAGAAAGAAAGAAATCATAAAGATCGGAGCAGAAATAAATGAAATAGAAACAAAGAAAACAATAGCAAAGAACTATAAAATAATAGCTGGTTCTTTGAGAATATAAACAAAACTGATAAACCATTAGCCAGACTCATCTAGAAAAGAGGGAGAGGACTCAAATCCATAAAATCAGAAATAAAAAGGAGAAGTTCCAACAGACACCACAGAAATACAAAGCATCCTGAGAGACTACTACAAGCAACTCTATGCCAATAAAATGGACAACCTGGAAGAAATGGATAAATTCTTGGAAAGGTATAACCTTCCAAGACTGAACTAGGAAGAAATAGAAAATATGAACAGACCAATCACAAGTAATGAAGTTGAAACTGTGATTAAAAATCTTCCAACAAACAAAAGTCCAGGACCAGATGGCTTCACAGGTGAATTCTATCAAACATTTAGAGAAGAGCTAAAACCTATCCTTCTCAAACTCTTCCAAAAAATTGCAGAGGAAGGAACACTCCCAAACTCATTCTATGAGGCCACCAACACCCTGATAGCAAAACCAGACAAAGATACTATAAGAAAAGAAAATTACAGACTAATATCACTGATAAATATAGATGCAAAGATCCTCAACAAAATACTAGCCAACAGAATCCAACAACACATTAAAAAGATCATACACCGTGATCAAGTGGGATTTATCCCAGGGATGCAAGGATTCTTCAATATAATCAAATCAATCAATGTGATACAGCATATTAACAAATTGAAGAATAAAAACCATATGATCATCTCAATAGATGCAGAAAAAGCTTTTGGCAAAATTCAACACCCATTTATGATAAAAACTCTCTAGAAAGTGGGCATAGAGGGAAACTACCTCAACATAATAAAGGTGATATATGACAAACCCACAGCAAACATCATTCTCAATGGTGAAAAACTGAAAGCATTTCCTCTAAGATCAGGAACAAGACAAGGGTGTCCACTCTCACCACTATTATTCAACATAGTTTTGGAAGTCCTAGCCATGGATATCGGAGAAGAAAAAGAAATAAAAGGAATACAAATTGGAAAAGAAGTAAAACTTTCACTCTTTGCAGATGACATGATACTATACATAGAGAATCCTAAAGATGCCACCAGAAAACTACTAGAGCTAATCAATGAATCTGTTAACGTAGCAGGATACAAAATTAATACACAGAAATCTCTTGCATTCTTATACACTATTGATGAAAACTCTGAAAGAAAAACTAAGGAAACACTCTCATTTACCATTGCAACCAAAAAAATAAAGTACCTAGGAATAAACCCACTTAAGGAGACAAAAGACCTGTATGTTGAAAACTATAAGGCACTGATGAAAGAAATTAAAGATGATACAAACAAATGGAGAGATATACCATGTTCTTGGATTGGAAGAATCAACATTGTGAAAATAACTATACTACCCAAAGAAAACTACAGATTCAGTTCAATCCCTATCAAACTACCAATGGCATTTGTCACAGAACTAGAACAAAAAATTGCACAATTTGTATGGAAACACAAAAGAACCCGAATAGCCAAACAATCTTGAGAAAGAAAAACGGAGCTGGAGGAATCAGGCTCTCTGACTTCAGACTATACTACCAGGTTACAGTAATCAAGACAATATGGTACTGGCACAAAAACAGAAATATAGATCAATGGAACAAGATAGAAAGCCCAGAGATAAACCCATGTACCTATGGTCAAGTAATCCATGACAAAGGAGGCAAGGATATACAATGGAGAAAAGACAGTCTCTTCAATAAGTTGTGCTGGGAAACTGGACAGATACATGTAAAAGAATGAAAGTAGAACACTCCCTAACACCATACACAAAAATAAACTCAAAATGGATTAGAGACCTAAATGTAAGACCAGACACTATAAAACTCTTAGAGGAAAACATAGGAAGAAGGCTCTTTGACATAAATCACAGCAACATCTGTTTTGATCCACCTCATAGAGTAATGGAAATAAAAACAAAAATAAACAAATGGGACCTAATGAAACTTAAAACCTTTTGCAAAGCAAAGGAAACTACAAAGAAGACGAAAAGACAGCCCTCAGAATGGGAGAAAATATTTGCAAATGAATCAACGGACAAAGGATTAATCTCCAAAATATATAAACAGTTCATGCAGCTCAATATTAAAAAGACAAACAACCCAATTAAGAAATGGGCAGAAGACCTAAATAGACATTTCTCTAAAGAAGACATAGAGATGGCCAAGAAGCACATGAAAAGCTGCTCAACATCACTAATTATTAGAGAGATGCAAATCAAAACTACAATAAGGTATGACCTCACACCAGTTAGAATGGGCAACATCAGAAAATCTACAAACAACAAATGCTGGAGTGGGTGTGGAGAAAAGGGAACCCTCTTGCACTGTTGGTGGGAATGTACATTGATACAGCCACTATGGAGAACAGTATGGAGGTCCCTTAAAAAACTAAAAATAGAATTAACGTATGACCCAGCAATCCCACTACTGGGCATATACCCAGAGAAAGCCATAATTCAAAAGGACACATGCACCCCAATATTCATTGCAGCACTATTTACAATAACTAGGTCATGGAAGCAACCTAAATGCCCATAGACAGACATATGGATAAAGAATATGTGGTACATATATACAATGGAATATTACTCAGCCATAAAAAGGAACGAAATTGGGTCATTTGCAGAGACGTGGATGAATCTAAAGACTGTCATACAGAGTGAAGTAAGTCAGAAAGAGAAAAGCAAATATCATATATTAATGCATATATGTGGAACCTAGAAAAATGGTACAGATGAACTGGTTTGCAGGGCAGAAATTGAGACACAGATGTAGAGAACAAACTTATGGGCACAAAGGGTGGAAAGCAGCAGGGGGTGGTGGTGGTGGTGGGATGAATTGGGAGATTGGGATTGACATATATACACTAATATGTATAAAATAGATAACTAATAAGAACCTGCTGTATAAAAAAATAAATAGAATAACATTCAAAAATTTAAAAAAGTTAAAAAATTTTAAAAAATAAAAGAGGAAAAAAGAAAAAAATAAAATTAAAAAAAAGCCTTGGCTATGGGGCAGAGTTTAGGCCGGGGTGGAACTTAGGCAGGGGAGGGGTTTAGGGTGGGGCGGGACCTAGGCGGGTGGAGAGGTTACGTTTGAGCGTGGGGCGGGGCCTAAGCGGGGCAACATTCAAGCCTGAGGCAGGTCCTCTGCCTCGGAACGCCGCAGAAGCGGAGAGGCAGCACTTCAAACGGAGCGTCTCTGGAGTGTGCTGTTCTGGAGTTTGGAGGTAAGGCCCTGGGTGAGGGTATGTGGGTGGGTTTTAGGCCTAGCGCTTTGGAGGGGGTCTCCGAGTGTAGAGGTCGGGCCCTGGGTGGCGGTGTAGGGCCGGGGCTTGTGTTCTGAGCGGCAGGAGGGAGGTTCCGAGGGCGGAGGGTTAGGCCCTGGGGCCCAAGAGGCTTCCCGGTGCCTAAGTGGACAGAGAAGGCACTGGCCCCGTTCCCTTCCGTTCCTTTGCACCCCTCCCCCTCTCCCCTGTCGCCGCTGGACCCCTAACCGTGCGTGGGCCCCGCTGGGCGTAGGAACTCCTCCCCTGCCCCTGCCGCCCCTCAGGGTGCTGGTCCCAGGTGTCCAGCCTTTACTTTTGCTCCCCCTTCCTTCCCTCCCACTTCCTCAGGACCCGCGCGTCTGGAGGGTCCTCGGTGGGCAGAGAATCAGGCCCGGCATCTCAGCAGGTTCCTGGGGGCCCAATGGGTAAGGGAAATCTGGCTACACTCCCTTTTGATCCTCTGCCTTCCCAGTGGTTCCCCAGTTTCCCCCTTCGGGCGTGGCATCCCTTCACCTCACAGGTAGAGAGGCCTAGATGCCTGCAGCAGGAGACTTCACGCAAGTACTGGAATGGTTAGTGCCCAGAGGAGGCAGACAGGGTACCAGTCAAACCTGGTACAATGCGTCGTTTGGCAAGCTCAAATTAAAGCTCAGTTCTGGATGCCCAGCCAGTCTTGGGAAGCAGTGTGGGGTGACAGAGAGACTGAAAGCTTGGGAAACCATAGAAGGAGACCCAAGTTTGAATCCTAGCTCTGCCGATAAAGAGCCCTGTAACCCTGGGAAATGATTTAATGTTCCTGAGCCTCAGTGAAAAATAACAATAATTATACCTTCATGCAAATTGAGGAATTCAAGGAAATACTGCGTGTAAAATGCCTGGCTCTTTCTTTGACAATGTGACTAGCTTTCCTTCTAGGTGATGGCCAGGGTTGTGGACCATCTGCCTCAGACTTTGCCTAGGCTTTTCCAGCAGTTCCCATTTCCAACTGGAAAAACACTTCTTTCTTTTAGGCAATCAATTTACAGAATAGCCCCACTCTTTCCATGACACCTTATCCCATCCCCTCCTAAAAAGGAAGTATTTTTAGCCTTTTACGGCAGCAGAAAAGCCACTGATGAGTACATTGGTGGTATATGTACAATATGAATGTCACATCCTGACCCAAATTCCCCACTGCGGCATGAGGAAAGGAACCTCAGTGCTTAGAGTTTTATGGTGCTAAGGATGAAAAAGGATGTTTCAGATGTTCTTGAATCAAAATATTGAATTAAGAGCTGAGTGGTGAAGGAGTGAAAAAGGATGGGGTATGGTTTAAAGAAATGTTTAGGTCAATAAACAAGAGTAGAAAACCTGAATTGCTCATTGAAGCAAATAATAGGACAAAAGCATTTAAAGAGGCCCACAGTGTGGAGTCAGGTAACTTGAGGCAGATGGCTGACAAGGGGAGCAGTATAAAGTGCTTCAGCGCTTTAGGGGAGAGACTTTCACTGTCTTGTTTACATCTGTATGCCCCAGCATCTAGAAAAGTGTACCCAGAGCGTAATATCATCCACAGAGTTGTTGGATGAATGAGTAAGTAGTGAATTATCTGAGGGTGTACCCTCTTGAGATAATTTTGGAGGGACAGCAATGCAAACATGGGCCAGGAATAGAGCTACTGCCTGCAAAAGCAGCAGGTATTCTCTCATACTTCTTTGCCTTACCAACGATTGCCCTCCTACACAAGAGCAAACTGATCTTCTTACCAGTCCTTATACAATCTGACACTTCATTAACTCTGCCCCCCACCCCCTGTGTACCTTGTGTGTCCATTACTGGAGACTCTTCTTCCTTTTAATTATCCAAACCCCTTCGACAAAAGTGATATCTCTGTCCTATAACCCTCTCCCCCCAATATTTCATGTCTCCAGAATGCCTTTGAACAACCTTTCATCCTGGGCATGCACGCACACACACACACACACCCCTGGTCTAGAAAGATCCTCTGCTAATTCACTAGTTTATGAACTTCTCATCCACCATCATCTTGGAGAAGCTAGAGTTCCTTCCATCAACTCATAACAGAATTAATCTGGTCTGATATTGTACTCCTATGGCTTTTTATATACACTTCCATTATTAGCACTTACTACAGTGTTGTGTCTTTACTTTTGCTTTTTAATAATTGCAACAAGGAATTGTCGTGTATGTGTACTGCAAGCTTAAAATGCAGTCTATAGATGCAACATTTATCTTTAGGTCTGAGAAATAAATCATGTCAAGAAAGATGTAAATAAATGGAGAGATAGTCCATGTACATGGGTTGGAAGACTCAATATTGTCAAAATGTCCGTTTTTCCCAACTTGATCTATAGATTCAACACAATTCCAATTAAAAGAAAAACAGCAAGTTACTTTGGAGATATCAATAAACCGATTTTAAAGTTTATAGGGAGAGACAAAAGACCCAGAATAGTGAGCACAACGTTGAAGGAGAAGAACAAAGTTATAAGAGAGACATCACCCAACTTCCAGACTCCCTATAAAGCTATAGGGATCAAGGCAGTGTGATACTGGCAAAAGAATAGACATATAAATCAATGGAACAGAATAGAAAGCTCAGAACAGACCCAGACAAGTACAGTCAATTGCTCATTGACAAAGGAGCAAAGGCTATTTAATGGAGAAAGGATGGTCTTTTCAACAAATGGCACTGGAGAACTGGACATCCATATACCAAAAAATGAATGTAGATACAGACTTCATACTCTTCACAAAAATTAATTCAAAATGGGTCATAGACCTAAATATAACAGGCAAAACTATAAAGCTCCAAGAAGATAACATAGGAGAAATGCAGATAAAGTTGGGTTTGGAGATGATATTTTAGCTACAGTACCAAAAGCATGATCCATTAATTTGATTTAATTGAAATTAAAAACCTCTATTCTGCCAAAGACACTGTTAAGAGAATGAGAAGATGATCTACAAATTGGGGAAAAAAATCTTTGAAACACATATTTTATAAAGGACTTATATCCATACTATACAAAGAACTCTTAAAACCCAACAATAAGAAAACAGACATCCCACTAAAAATAGGAAAATGATCTGGAAATCTCACAAAAGAAGATACATAGATGGAAATAAGCATGAAAATATGTTCAACATCAAATGTCTTCAGGAAGTTGCAAATTAAAACAGTAACACACCACTACACACATATTAGAAGGGCTAAAATCCAAAACATTGTCAACATCAAATGCTGGCAAGGATATAGTGCAAAAGGAAATTTCATTCACTGTTGGTGAGAATGCAAAATGGTGCAGCCACTTTGGAAGACAGTTTGGCGATTTGTTAAAAAACTAAGTATAGTCTTACTATATAATGCAGTAATTGTGCGTCATGGTACTTACCAAACGAACTGAAAATTTATGTCCGCACAAAAGCCTGCATACAAATGTTTACAGCAGCTTATTTCATAATTGTCAAAACTTGGATGCAACCAAGATGTTGTTCAATAGGTGAAGAGATAAACTGTAGTACATCCAGGCCATGGGATATTATTCAGAAATAAAAAGAAATAAGCTATTAAGCCATGAAAAGACATGGAGGAAACTTAAGTGCCTATTGCTAAGTGAAAGAAGCCAATGTGACAAAGGCTCCATATGATATGATTACAACTATATGAAATTCTGGAAGAGACAAAACTATAGAGACAGTAAAAAGTAGTTACTAGGGGCTGGGGAAGGGGGAAGCTAAGATAGATAAATAAGTGGAACACGGGGGTTTTAGGGCAGTGAAGCTATTCTATATGATAGTTTAGTGGTAAATATATGCCACTATGTATTTACCAAAACCCATGGAAAGTACAATACAAAGAGTGAACCCTAATGTAAACGATGGACCTTAGTTAATAATATTTCAATATTGGCTCATCAATTGTAACAAATGTTCCACACTACTGCAAAATATTATAATAGGTAAAACTCTGTATGGGGTAAGAAAGTATATGAGAAATCTCTGTACTTTCCATTCAATTGTTCTGTAAATCTAAAACTGCTCTAAGAAATAAATTAGGTTAAAAAATACTACCAAATAATTCACAATAAATAAATAAATAGGTCATGCCTTTATGGTCTTTGGTCCTTGGAGAATTTACATTGTATATTTCATAACATTTATTACAGCCTTATAACTTAAAAAAAAACAAAAATAAATTAAAATTCTCATGAAATACCACTACCCAGAAATAAATACCATTACGTTTGGAAATGTTTAACAAATGAATATTATCTATTTCTCTGGTCACTATTTTGTTCTGGCATTTAATTAGCTATGATCTTGTCTTATTTACTGGAGTATAGGTGTCCTGAAACCAAGGCCTGTGTTTTTCCTAAAGTCCATTTCAGAGTATCTTGTATGTAGTCTCTTCTAAACATATTCTTTTATTAATTGATTCATTAATCAATGGGGTACCTCTATCTGGGCCTGCTTCGGCACTCATGGCTCCTCAAATCTCAGTCCCACATTTCTGCTGAGTATCAACTGAGTAAAAGGAAGTGTTTGCATAAGCAGAAAGCTTTGTGATTGTCTCAGAATGGCTGCAAGATGTGGGGATAAAGGAGAGAAAAGAACAAGTAGATTCTGATGCCAGTCCCTCCCCATCTGTCTGTGACTGTAGGCCGGACAGCAATCTCCTCTAAGCCTCACTCTCCTCTCCTATGAAGTGGGTCATAATTTAAGCAGACACATCATCCTGTTCACAGCACATTAGGTAATTCTTAATTCTTTTCCTCTGCACCATTCTTTTAGCTGACTCAAGAGCTCTCAGTCTTGCACCTGGACTCTTGCCAAACGAGTTAAATAGGTTTATTTTGATTCTGCCTTTCAGTTTAAGCTGTTCCTTCTGACCGAACAAGCCCCAGAGTTGAAGCCTTGCTATTTATAAACAACGTGACTCTCCTGTTTTTGTCAGAGACTCTATTTTTAGCTTTAGCAAAATCACCAAGATTTTGTGTCTGTTAAATGCATGCGGCAGAGATTTTTTAACTAAAAAGTGGGATACAGAATAGTTTCTTGAAGAATAAAACTTTGCCCTTTAAATTTTCCTTGAGTAGTTTAAAGACACGTAGATAACTAGGTTATCTACTATGATGTTAGAGCTGAGAGGGACTTAAGAAATTATCTGGTCCACCTCCTTTATTAAGGATGTGAAAATTGAGTACCAGAAGGAAGCAACGTTCAAGGTCACACAGCTATCAGAACTGAGATTAACAGCAAAGTGCATTAGTCTGTTTCACCAAAAAAAAAAAAAAAAAAAAAGTAAAAATTGAGTGAATATAACTACTCATGAGATGATTATTGATAAGTCATGGGTAAATGCATAAATTCCACTACTCTTCTGGTCCTTGTGAGAAGAAGTTTCTTAAAATTAACACCTCTAAATGAGCCTCATTTTCCTAAGGGTATACCCATAAAGTAGATATAAGTTGGAATACATATAAGTAGGGTGTTTGAAATTTTGTGTCCATGTGGGCAGAGAAGTAATAGCATAAAATTTCTAGCCATGTTAGGTATTTCTTTCTTTATAGACACTCTCTGTTCATGTAAGTAAGTGCTGGATGCAGGTTGCTACTTGTACTATGGGAAGGCATAGACCAGTCTGGATCTAGGCTCTGCCACAAATACACTCTCTCAGGCTGTCTCCCCCTCTGTATTCATTTTTTCCCTCCTCTGCTCAGCAAAACTTTTTACCATAATTTGAATGGTGAGTTCAAAGACATAGGTTTGAGCTTAGGGGAAAGAAAAACACTCTAGTTTGTTTGTTTGTTTTTTTTTTAATACAGCAGCTTCTTGTTAGTTATCTATTTTATACATATTGTTGTATACATGTCAATCCCAATCTCCCAATTCATCCCACCACCACCACTTTCCCCCATTGGTGTCCACACGTTTGTTCTCTACATCTGTGTCTCTGTTTCTGCCTTGCAAACCAGTTCATCTATACCATTTTTCTAGATTCCACATATATGATATTTAAACTAGAAACGACTAGGTCTCCACATGGTGCCTCCAAGCTCCCTCTAATCTACATGGCTTGAGACAAAGAGCCAGATATTAGTGAAGTGTGCCTGACTTTCATTTGCCTTTGTATTCTCCCCAGTGACCTAGCAGAGAAGAGAAGTGGCCGACCAAGGCAAGACATTAGTACCCCTGGGTCCCCTGTACTAGCACCTTCTACCATCTTAGCATTATCCCAGCCTTACATTGCATCCTGTTAAATCCCTAGCAAGGAGTACCTGTAATGTACCAGACATTACTTAAGGTGCAATATTTACCTTATTTCTAATCTTCAACAAGCCCTGCAAGAAAATAAAATCTGGGATTGAAGAGTGAAATCCTAGATCTCTAGACTGTCAAGTCTTCTTATTCCTAACACTAAAACAGATGGAAACAAAGGCTGGCACTGAACAAAATGATACATTGTATTCACCATTCAACTAACACCACCAAAGGCAACCCCAGGCACACAGCTTAAAGATGACATTATTTACAGTTGGCCCTCCATATCTGCAGATGGGGGACCCACAGACACGGAGTGCTGACTGTACTATGCCATTTTATATAAGGGACTTGAGCATCCACGGATCTGGGTATCTGCCGGGGTCCTGGAACCAATCAGATACCAAGTAATGACTGTACATTGTAGCTGTGGAAATTGAGGCTAATGGAAATTATATTTGGTGCTCAGTTTCCGACAGGTTAGTTGTAACATAATGGAGTTTAACTCAGGGATTGCATTTTCATATATAACTCTTCCCATAACAGCGAGAGTCTATATTTGGCTTGAGAAATGATTGATGTTCCCTTTGAGAAAATGCTTTTTAAAGATACACACATTTGTTCATGGGTGTGTCTGAAGTTCTGGGAATTAACTACAAATAGAGTAAACAAGTGCAGCCACAAAGAGCCAGATCTGGGGTAATGAGGAAGCTATTAAGATTCTCCATCCTGACCATGCCATGGTTGGGAATAAATAGCAGCTTTCCTTAGAGACTTCTGAAAAAAAAAAAAAATCGGAAGAAGGGGCTGTGAGTAAGATGTCACGGAGTCCAAAGTTTTCCTGACCAGATGGGAAGTTCACGAACAGGGTGAATAGAGAAAGCCTAGTAGCCCACCAAGGCATGTAATTTAATAAAGCACCAGCTACTGTCCATAGGAATGATTTTTTCAAAGTCATTTACTTAAAAGTCAGTGGAATCAATACTGTTTGCTTTACCTAGAATGCCAGTCTTGTCTTTTCTGCATTGTGAAAATATATTTATTAATTAAAAGACCCATGTAAATAGTCACTTCTGTAAAAGCTGTATCCATTCCCTAGTTACTCTTTTCTTTACATGATAATACATATTATTCTGTATTATAATTCTGATAATTAAGTTATCATGCTCTGCTTGTATTCATTTGGGTGCTATCAGGCAGGCAGCCCCACTATGAGTAATATGTTAAAAAAAAAAAAAAGATACCTATTAAGCCATAGATAATTGTGGGAGATGGATATGAGGTCTAAGGAAGACAGTTGCCTCAGCATCTGGCAGTAAGGTCTAAAGTCGCTGAAGGTCTGTAAGGCTGGTAGTTAGGAAAAAAGCTGGAAGTAAAATTGAGACCAGCTGGACAAACTGAAACCTGTAAAGAAAACTGGAATCCATGAGAACAAAGGGGAACCTACAGCTGTCACTGCCTCCAACCTCAACCACATGGGTGACCTACAGAGGAAACTGATGTTCCTTGTCTAAGACTTGAAAAAAATCCAGATATCCAGCAGCAGGTGGGGGAGCTACAATTTGAGCACAACATTAAGCCGCTAGTTTTGTACCAGCTAGCAATTAAGTCAGCCTGTTGGCAACCAAATATAAATGTTGCAGTGGCTTTTGTCACCTTACACCAACATTTGGAAAATAGTAACTGTGGTTTCACTTCTACATTCCAAGTCGTGCTCATAGTTTTTTCTTCTGTTAAACCCTAATGTGGATTCACATAGAGAAGAGAATTCTGTGAAGGTTCAACTTAAGTTGATAGAGTGTAAAGCCATCCTATACTGTGATTTCACCGAAGAGATGCTGCATGTCATGTTCATGTTTGTAAGACATTAAAGTGCCTAACCTTGTGTCTAGACCACAGTAGGAACTTGTAAAAATTAAAAAAAAAAAAACAGCCTCCAAATTCTTTGCAGTGGGGCCTATCCACCTTACGCTTCTGAACCTAAGGAAAAGGCACCTTCCACTTCCTACTTCTTGGGACACTTGCTGTTAGACCTCAGCCATGCCACAAGGAAACCCAGGCTACATGGTGAGACCATGATCCAACTATCAGCTCCAGCAGAAGTCCCAGCTGACAGGGTACATCAGTTGCTAGACATGTGAGTTTGGAGGCCTTTGCAAGGACTTGAAATTTAGACACGTTCTAACTACACCCATATGAGAGACCCCTAGTAAGAACTTCCCAGTCAACATAGAGAATCCTGCTTAGTGTATATATAGTTGAGTCTAGTCAATATACAGAATTCTAGAGACAGTAATAAAATCATACTCATTGGTTTAAGCCACAAATTTTGGGGTGACCTGTTATGAATAAATAGATATTTGACATAGATTTTAGTATCAAAAGTGGGGTGCTGCCATAATAAACAAAACAAGTGGCAATTGACCTTGGGATTAAGCAGTGAGAAGAAACTAGAAGGACCTTGAGGAGACTGCTAGTAAGAGCCTAAAATACCTCAAGAAATCTTTCAGTGAGAGCTTAGAGAAAAGTAAGAATAATCTTTTTAGAAGCTGGAGGAAAGAGAACTTGTGTAGTGGCAGAAAGTCTGATTATCTTGGCACTATGGCAGTGTATTAATTAGATGATGTAACTGGTGATCTCAAAGATTTTCAGCTGGTGTCTTGGTAAAATGGGAGAGGAAAGAAATGAGCTAAAGAACAAACAGTTAAATGTAAATGTGTCAGGGCTTGCTGCTTTCCAAATTCATGCTGTTTTCCATTTCCAGCCTCTCCAGACAGCAAATGAGTCTAAAATTAAGAATGGCTTTGGACAAAGACCAAATAGAGGATGGGCTGTGCTATGACCTGAGAACAATCAAAGCAGTTTCTCATAAAAATCTCCAAACAAATAAGAGCTCATCTATGGATTATAAGGTGACACCTTGCAGATTCTCTCCATTAAACAATGGGCTTCGGATCATCTTCAGGCCATTGTCTGACAACAGCTTCACAGGAAACCTAAAGTAGAAAAGAGCTCTTCTAACAGGGATGCATGATTTGGTTTATTCTAATGGAGAAAAACCACATAAAATTTATTTTAAAAATTACAAATATTTTATTTCTCAGGATGATTTTGGCTATTTGGGGTCTTTTGTGTTTCCACACAAATTTTAAAATTATTTGTTCTAGTTTTGTGAAAAATGCCATTGGTATTTTGATAAGGATTGCACTGAATCAGTAGATTGCCTTGGGTAGTATGGTCATTTTAACAATATAAATTCTTTTAATCCAAGAGCACAGTATGTCTTTCCATCTGCTTGTGTCATCTTCAGTTTCTTTCACCAGCATCTTATAGTTTTCCAAATACATATCTTTTACCATCTTTGGTAGGTTTATTCCAAGATATTTTATTCTTTTTGATGTGATGGTAAATGATATTGTTTCCTTAATTTCTCCTTCTGATAGTTCATTATTAGTGTATAGAAATGCAACAGATTTCTGTGTATTAATTTTGTATCCTGAAACTTTACCAAATTCATTGATGAGCTCTAGTAGTCCTCTGGTGGCTTCTTTAGGAGTTTCTATGTAGAGTATCATGTCATCTGAAATAAATTTCTTATGGAAGCATCACAAGCTGGGATATAAGGAAATAGAGGCAATACAAAATGAAAAGGGTGTTAGGACACAGGTTGAGAAGATTAATTAGTTGTAAAGTCAATTTTCTTATGAAAAAGGATGCATGACTCAGAGGAAGGAACCATGAGCCAAGTACTGAACCAAAACGTGGAAGAATCACTCCCAGAGAAGAATAAAGGACCCTGCGCAGGAATGGAGGAACACTTGCCTGGCTGAATTTCAGAATTATTATGGGCCAGTAACTCCCTGTGCACTTTGTCGTCCGCCTTGTTCTAAAGGAGCGTCAGTAGATGTTATTCTGTACCTGTTCCAGCATTGTATGTTTAGTGACTGTGGGGGTCAGATAAGTTGTCTTTTTAGTTTATATGTCTTTAGATTGAGAGAATCCAGAATCCAAGGGTCTGTTCTTAAGGCACCACACTCAAGGAGCCAATATAAATGAAAAAATGTGGACCTTGATGCTGGGCCTAATACCATGATGTGATAAAGTTGTGGGATCTTGGGAGTGAGTGAACGTATTTTGAATTTTGGAGTAATGTCCATAATTGTGGTTGGATACCAGACTGTGGAGGTTTTCAATAAAGACTTGACATATTTGATTGAACTGGATTCTGTGACTGCTCTTATAATAGATTACAGCAAAAGGGACACCTTGCCCAGGCTGTAAGAAACTGGCCACTTCCACTTCCTGCTACTGGGACAGTTGCTCTTAGAACATATGTACAATGCTGTGAGGAGGCTCAGGCTATGTAGCAAGGCCATGGGTTCAGCAGACCGCCCCAGCTGTGGTTCCAACCAGTGGCCAGCATCAACCACCAGACATGTGAGTGAGGAAGCCTTTGGTATAACTTCTGTCCTACCCATTGACTAGTTTCAACCACATGAGAAGCAAGAACCACTAAGCTGAGCATAGTCAAACTCTAGAATTCTGAGAAATAATTTTTAAAAATTGTTGTTTTAAGCTTTTAGGTTTTGGGGATATTTATTATATAACAATAGATAGCTGGAATAGTATTTAATAATGATTGATAAATTAATAAAATAATTAATGATGAACTCAAGAAGATTTCTTATTATTAATCATATTTTGTGGAGTGTTTAGGTATTTCAAATAATTTCCTAGATGAGAATTTGAATTTTTAAGAGTTCGAGGAACTACTTTTCTAGGACATAGAGTTACCTTCTTTAATTTTCCATTTCAGTCTTCTTTCTGCTGTGTCACTGAGAAATAGTACTCATCATAAAATACAGCACTGATTAAGAATTTTATCTGTCATTATCATCATAGAAATATAAACTGGTCCTCCTTTCTCAGTGCTGATAATGTAATTTGGCTGAAGGAGGAAACAAACAATATGAGTGAATATCTGGATTAACCATTAGATTAATATATACATAAATAATTTATATTGCTCCATTCCTATTTTTTCTTTTAAGTCAAAACAAGACAATGAATGTCTATGATATGCCTTCCCTTTTCCCAGGAAGCAGCATTTAAAAATATGGCTCCTCTCTTCAGAAACAGACTCACAGACATAGAGAACAGACTTGTGGTTGCCAAGGGGGAGGGGTAGGTGCGGGAGGGATGGATTGGGAGGTTGGGATTAGCAGATGCAAACTATTATATATAGAATGGATAAACAACAAGGTCCTATTGTATAGCACGGGGATTACATTCAATATCCTGTGATAAACCATAATGGGAAATAATATGAAAAATAATATGTATATATGTATAACTGAATCACTTTGATGTACAGCAGAAACTAACACAACATTGTAAATCAACTACAATTCAATAAAATAAATTTAAAAAATAAAGTAGATTATGGCTCCTCTCTCAAGGACTCAGCTAGTTAGGGGTCAAGATTAACAAACGTGAAATACATTCATACAGCACCATCCACAGGAAGAAAAACTGGACTCAGAATTAGGAAACTTTTGTCCTAGATCACGGGTTGACAATTTTTTTCTGTAATAAGTCAGATAGTAAATAATTTAGGCCTTACAGGCCATATAGTCTCTGTTGGCAACTACTCAGCTTTGCTATTGGAGCATGAACACAGCCATAGACAACATGTAAATGAATGAGTAAGGTTGTGTTCCATTAAAACTTTATGAACAAAAGCAGTGGGCCCACTGGGTTCAGTCGACAGGTTGTCATTTGCTGACTCCTGTTCTAGACCTTGCCTTGCCATTGGTTAGTTGTGGGACCAAGGATAAGTCGCATGGCAGCTCTGAGCTTCATTTTCCTTATGTATAAAATGGAGGTAATAGTGGCAGCCTCCCTGACGTTAGCAGTGTGAGAAGATGCTAAAGGAATACCTGTGCATAGAGTGATACACGGCTTACCAAGAGTAGAATTTGGGTACCAAGCAAAGGTTGTTCGCTTGGAAAAAGTAATAATATCTGGAGATCCAGCGCACAATGACCAAATCTTTGGGAGAAGGGATTTGCCCGCCGTGCCTTATTGAGTTTACTAAAAGGTGTACCAAATTAAATCAATAGATAGTGGAAGAAGTGGGAGGAAGGGAATAAGGGTAGTAGACTGAGGCAAATCCTATTTTTAATTTCATAAGACCTACATTTAATTTTCATAATAAAGACACAACGGTATTGTGAAAAAAAATTTAAAAAATAAAGGAATACTTGTGGACTTTCTTTGAAATCTCTGTTGTGCTACGGAGATGTTAAGTTAGTTGTCATTATTATGTTTGTTTGTTTTTCCCAAGTCTCTTGGCTCTGTTCTCTTAGCTATCTTTTGTACCTTTCTTGGGAAATTGCAGTCATTCCTCTTCACTTTGGGCTGGAGAGAAGTTTGTTGGGTCCATCTCAGGCCCTCTTGGCCTTCATATCCCAAGCAGTCATCTTAATTCTGTGGTTTATGATTTGCTCTTTCATAAGTTGTCTTTCTGTGACCCTGCTATCTAAATTAGCTGTCACCGCTTTCTTCAGTATACTCTGCTTCATTCTCTTTATGGTGTTTATCATAATCTGAAATTATCTTGTTCTTTTATATCTTTGCCTCATAATTATCTGTCAGTCCCATTAGGATAACAATTTATTTTCTGATTTGTTTAGTAGTATCTGCTCAGCACTTAGGGATGCACTTGCCATATATTATGGATTCAGTACACATTTGTTGAATGAGTTGAATGAATGAAATGCACACTATTCTCTCACCCTGTTTACAAAGGTAGAATTGATGTCATATACCTGGTCTGACCACTATAATTTTCAGAACCTGAACCAGAAATTTTACTTTTATATCATTCAGCAAAGTGAAGATGTCTATTACAATATGTAAGATTTTATGGAGACATTGACAGAGGTTAATTGAGAAGCCTGTAACTATAGAGTGAGAACTATATCCTGTACATTGAACTTGAACATAATCATATGCAACACATTTTATGTAGTATATTGTGGAATTCTGATACTAACTTGTATTTTTTTTCCCTTAGCTCAGCCTGGCTTTGGGGACTGCATTTTCTCTGCTCTGAACAAATATTGTTCCTTTCATCATTCCAGGTATTTTTATTTATTTCCATGTGCTCTGGGCTTCTGTGTACTTGAGACTGTTATCTGTTTATTCCAGGGCCCTTCATTATACTGGTTATAGAAAGTATCCCGTTTCTGCTTATTTGGTTATTATAGTTCATTTGACAAGAGCGTGCTTTGTCAGCTGCCTGTCTGCAGAGTGAGTCCAGCAATATGCTCTTTGCCAGTTGCTTGATATGCTGAAGTTGTCCGTTCTCTTTGTATGTTTCTCGCTCTCTGTGATTTGATTCTCTTTGGGAATAGGAGTGAGGTTCAAGGGCTACTCTTTTTTATTGGACATACACTTGCCAAATTGAGTTTAAGTTAAAAGCAGATTGCCTTTTGCCTAGAAACACAGATACCATCACACGATGTAACACTCTGAAACTCTCACCCTGGCTAAAGCAGATGAGGATTTTACTTAGAATGCATTTCAGCACCAGTAATATGTGGGCACAAAAACCCCAACATTCATCACATGCTTACTGAACCTGACGCAGGTTTTCTGAAGGACACAGAAAAATAGTGACGCGTTGTTGGGGGGCGGTTTCGGGTCATCTTTAAACAGGATGTTTTAAAAAGCTGAGTTTCTAAAGACTAAGTAGGTGCAGAGCTTCCCAAAATATGGAGAAAATCCCCCTAGTGTCTCTTCCATCCTTAAATATTGATGATCCAGTGCAAAGTCAAATGTTTAGAGTTTTCTTATTTAATAGGATGGTGGCAGAGAGGCAATAAATTTAACACCGATTATACCTGAGCTCCATAGACTCAGACAATGCAAAGAAAGCTGTTTTGTATATTTTCTGTGTGCCATTGTTCTCTTCCTCTCTGTCCTTAATTTAATCTGGCAGCACTCTACAGAGGTATGGTAAGAGACAAAGCGTGAGAGTTTGTTTGCGCTGGCTTGCCAAGTGATTTGAAAGCCTTCTTAAGGATTTTGAATACTGTCTTGAAGGGTACCTGTTAGACACCGACAGGTTTTAGGCAGTAAATTACTTTGTCAAATTTACAATTTAAGAGCTACCTCTGGCTATGGTGCGGGGGATGGATTTGGAGTATGCTGAGACTAAAGTCAAGGAGAAGATTCTGGAACCTAATGCCACTGCCTCTAAGAACCATAGTAACTGAAACAGGGAACAGGGATCCTGTGAAGAGGGCAGAGAGAGAGATCAGTTGTAGGGAAGCCTCTTCTTAGCGGTGGCTTTTGAGTGCCTGTCTTGGTCTGGACTCTGATTAGTATGCCCACCCCCTACCCCTTATCCTCTGAAGCTCTAACACCCCAAGGTGGGGAGGGGTATAGAAAATCAACCTAATCATAATCTAGTTTTTTATTTTTTTATTTTTTTAATTTTTTTATACAGCAGGTTCTTATTAGTTATCTGTTGTATACATATTGGTGTATATATGTCAATCCCACTCTCCCAATTCATCACACCACCACCACCACCCCCTGCCGCTTTCCCCACCTTGGTGTCCATACGTTTGTTCTCTACATCTGTGTCTCTATTTCAGCCCTGCAAACAGGTTCATCTGTACCATTTTTCTAGGTTCCACATATATGCGTTAATATACATTTGTTTTTCTCTTTCTGACTTACTTCACTCTGTATGACTGTCTCTAGGTCCATCCATGTCTCTACAAATGACCCAATCTAGTTCTGATATTAAAAAAAAAAAAGTCACCTGGAGTCTTTGCTTGGCCAGAGGAACTCAGTTCAGATATTTGCTGACTCTTTACCTTCAGATTACTAATCAGACTCAGAGTATGTATGGGAAACACACACACGCACACACCCTCTTAACACTCAAGCCCTCTTACATTGTAATTCCGCCCCTCCCCCCACCCCCCCATTTCTCTGCTTCTCTGAATATTTCCTTGATTGCATGTGACATGGGAGACAGGAATGTGCTGTAGCCTAAGTGACGTCTGGTTCTTACATTAAATATTCATACTTTTCCTACCACGTTAGAAGCAAGTCAGCCATGTATTTTGTGCTTAAGAGAAGAAGTGATCTGTCTGTGCACTAAAGGGAACGCTGGATGTGTTAGACAAATGAGAAATAATAGTGCTAGTCTTTAACTTAGGACTTGCCCAAAGGACTTCGGAGGATGTTTTGGACTTAATTTAAATTTAAGTGTTGACTTCATATGATATTGCTTATATGTGGAATCAAAAAAATGATACAAATGAACTTGCATACAAAACAGAAATAGACCCACAGACATAGAAAACAAACTTATGGTTACCAAAGGGGAAAGGGATGGGGGAGGGATAAATTGGGAGTTTGGGATTAACGTATACACACTGCTATATATAAAATATATAACCAACAAGGACGTACTGCATAACACAGGGAACCATGCTCAATATTTTGTAATAACCTACTAGGGAAAAGAATCTGAAAAAAAAAATATATATATATATGTATGTATATATATGTGTGTGTGTGTGTGTGTGTGTGTGTGTGTGTGTGTGTATACACACACACACACACATATATATATGAATCACTTTGCTGTACACCCGAAACTAACACAACATTGTAAACCAACTATACTTTAATTACAAAAAAAAATTAAGTGCTGACTACAAAACTAACTCTTATTAAGCCCAGATTAATAGCCTCTGTGTGTCTGCTACAAACTTTTGGGATGCCCTTCCTGTCTCATATTACAATGGATTGTCATGAACTCTAAATCAGAGCAGATAATATTATTTCCAATTTGCAGATGAAAACTATGAGATCAGGGAGGTAAGAGAATTATCAATCAACTAGTAATTGTCAGAACTAGGATCATGACTAAGATTCTGAAGCCGAATCCAGCCTCTGTACCCCAACACTGAATTAAATCTCGGAGACAGAGTTTTGGGTGAAGTAGGAAAGAGTAGCTTTATTGCTTTGCCAGGCAAAGGGGGCCACAGGGGGCTAATGCCCTCAAAACTGTGTGTCCCAACCTGGAGGGTGTAGTGAGGGGTTTCATAGTAATGGTTCAAAGAGGAGGGTGTGATCAGCTCGTGGACATTCTTCCGATTGGTTGGTGGTGAGGTAAGCGGGAGTCATCATCATCAACCTTCTGGTTCCAGCCTGTCTGGGCTCTACGGGCTTGTGGGCAGCAAACCATTAACTCCTCCCACCTGGTGGGGGTCTCAGTATCTGCAAAACAGCTCAAAGGTATTGTTATGTGTATCCCTTGAGGGGGAATCATGACCTTACCCCAAGGCTGCACTATTGTTTCTTGACTGTTCCTCCCTTGTCTCCACATACCTTCCCTTTCCTAATTAGCATCTGTTTGAACCTGCCCATTGGAGCTCCGGGAAGCTCATGGAGGCTGAATGAAGCCTATTTCCTGTAATCAAGAAACTGGGGACACAGAAAGGCTTTTGTGCCCAGGAGCCCCACAGGGTCCTGCTCCATATCAACTTCACTGAAGTGTTTTCCACTTCCTGTTTGATGATCTGCTCTAGGCTTTTACTTCAGTCCTGGAGGTTTCATCCTCCTCTTGAATGTGTTCTGCTTAGGTTCCTATTAGAGGCTCGCTAGTCCCGGAAAACCCATGCATGCTGACTCTTATGTAAATGTCTATTGAATTGTTCTCAGTCAGAAAGCTAAAGCCTTACTGCAGAAACCAATTCCATGAAGTCAGAATGTCAAGTGAAGTCATAGTTATACAAAGAGCTGAACACCATGGCATCCAAGACTGTCGTCTTGTCCTATGTGTCTCTCTCATTAGTGTGTATGATCCTGAGAAATTTATCTGCTTCAGTTTTCTCCTTGTTACATGGGGAAATACAGTCTTCCTGGCCTGGAAGAAAAATGGATGTGATATCTAAATGAGAAAGCATGTGTGAGCATGTTTCCTAAGTGTGAGGTGTTGTAAAGGGTAAGATCTACGTGTGAGTAAGGGGCAGTCGAGCAGGGTCTCGTCTGTCTCATCTGGCTAGAGTCTTTCCATCCCTGGGGGGAGACACTGTCCCTGCTTCCCTTCCTCAAAGTTCCATGTCCCAGAATCAGAAAGAAGCCCCAAGTATGCTCTCACTGTGACCCAGGAGGACAGAACTCCCTCCTGGAAATTACTCACCCCCGACTTAGAACCTTACCATTCATTCATTCATTCATTCATTCATTAATCATGTATTTAGTGAAATATTCTTTGAAGAACTAAGATATGGAATTAGAAAACAAGGTCTCTCCCTCAAAGGATGTGGTCCAGTAGGGAAAGTCTGCATGTAACTAAGCTACCTCAGAACAGTTTAATATGTGTATTTGTGGGTGGGTGCATGACTTAAGAACAGGCTTTTATGAGATGATAGGACATAGCTAAACCAAAATGGCAAGGATTTCCCAAGAAGGCCACCCGTCTATAGAACTTGCTAGAGAAATAGAATAGTCCCGACAGCACAAGGGAAATGATTCCCAGGAAAACAAATTCCTGCTGCCTCTGTAGGAGTAGTGGCCAAGCCTAGGCAGCAGGTAGAAGTTTTCTGTACACTGTGACATTGAATTCTCACAGGCTCCCCAGGAAGTAGTATTGTATCCACTGTTTGTAGGAAACAGAACAGAATATAACTCAGCTGGTGGAAGACCAGGATTTGTAACCAGGTCTGTCTCAAGTCCAAGGCCATGTTATTAACCATGACAATTACAAGCAGAGTCTCCAACGGTGTCCTGTTTAGAATCACACAGAAAGTGGTTAAGCTGCAAATAATACTGAATTCTGTCTAGTTCCAAACCTTGTGCCCTTAATCCTTCACTGTCCTAGAAACACAAATGCCAGAATTTAAGAACAATTCCTTTGGAGATCATTCTGTGGGTTTGCTAGGGTTGTCATAACAAAAGACCACAAACTGGGTGGCTTAAACAACAGAAATTCATTGTCTCACAGTTCTGGAGGTTGGAAGTCTGAGATCATGGTGTCAGCAGGGTTGGTTCCTTTGGAGAGCTATAAAAAAGAATCTGTTCCAGGCCTCTCTTCTAGCTTTTGGTGGTTGCTGGTGATATTTGCCATTTCTAGGCTGTAGATGCATCAACCTGATCTCTGCCTTCATCTTCACAGGGCGTTCTCCCTGTGTGTGTCTCTGTGTCCAAATCTCTCCTTTTTATTTATTTTTTTTAAGGACACCAGTCATATTGGATTAAGAGCCCACCTTACTCCAGTATCTGCTCATTTTAACTAGTTCCATCGGTAATAACCCGATTTCCAAATACAGTCACATTCTGAGGTACTAGCGGTTAGTCCTTCCACATATGAATTTTGCAGGGACACGATTCAACCCATAATAGTCCTCCAGCATTGTTGAGGCTTCCAATGCACGTGGAGACATTACAGGGAAATGTGTTTAGAGAGACAGACAAGGAAGAATCACGGAAAGCTTATTCCAGTCTTACTGAGGAGTTAGTTCTCTTTGAAGAGAGAAAATGCTGAATATAAGCAGTGCTACTGCTGCTGCTTCCACCAGAGTAAGTGTGTTGCCTTCAAGCAATAGCACTGCCTTGTTTATGCCCTTCCAGGGCATCCATGAGGACATGACTGACAGTGATAATGTGTAATTGACTAAGCAAGAATCTGGCTGCTGGCGTGTTCTCCTTTTGCACAGAGGATCCTCACAGGGGCGCCGCTCCAAGAACCTGCCCACCAGGCCCAGCCCTGGGCCACCTGTGTCTCTTGCATCATTCATTACCAGGTGTCCTTGCCTCAACTTGTAAAACACAGGTGTCTCGAGCAAGCAAGAACCCACTGCCGAAGTGGTGCGGAGCCTCCAGGAAAGCTCCTGTGAGACAGACATTGATCAGGTTCAAGCTCTGGGGCAAAGAGAATGAATGAGCTTCAGTTGGAGTGACACCCTGGCTTTCTAGTGTCAGGACAGCACCCCGTATTCTACATCAGTGTCTGTCTCCCACAGAAGGCCTCCCTTCCAAGCTGGACTTGAGTCCCTATCATTATCTTCAGAACAGACCACAGTTCTCTTTGCAGACAGTTACATACTGGGGCTAATTTTAGGTATTACCAACTTGGAGTTTATTTTGGGTTCCAGAAGTTTACATTTAGGTCTGTTAAAAAGCACAACCTGCAAGGTTGTGTGTATGTGTGTTTGTGTGTGTGTGTGGTATGTGTGTGAAGCTCATCAACCTTCTTTAGTAACTCTGAATACTAGTTTTTTATAGAATATTTTCAATGGATCGCTAATTTCATGCCAGAATTCAAATGGAAATTTAAACGAAAAGAGCATACAGATAAATAGCAGAGTTTGCTTGCTTTTCACCCCATTTCTTCTGCTGGTGACTTTTCAATTGTGATTTTTTTTTTTTTACTCTACATATATATATATATTTTTTGCCAGACTTTGATTTCTAAGGCTTTATTTTGATTTCTAAAGCTTTATTTTTAGTCCTCATAAGGGACAGTTCTGATTGAGCATGCTGTGTTCTAATCTTGGTAGCAGTTCTGTAGGTTAGCTCAATTTATAGAAATTGGAAAACTGGGACTCAGAGAGGTGACTTATTTTATCCACTTTGCAGGAGCGTGGCAGAGCTGACACCAGGATCCGTGCTTCTTTGTCTCAAGGTTGGTGCTATTTCCTTGGGGGTTCCATGGTCATTCACAGTCTGCGTTAAGGTCCCTTCTTATAGAGGCTTGTGAATGACCCAGGCATGCACAGAGCAGAGTTGAGTAAATCCATATGGAAACTTCACGACAGTCATGGAGGTTAAAATAGACTCCTCAGCCCCGCTTGACTAAATCAAAATTTGTTGGGGAGAGGTCTGGGAAGGGGAACTTTCTGCACACACTCCCCAAGATTGTGGTGATCATAAGGCTGGGATATTATTAGACCTAAAGTCAGAAAGCCTGGATGTTAGCTGTGGCTCTGTCATTAGTTGCGTGTTTTTAAGCGGGACAGTTAACTCTCTGGGTCTTGTAACTGCATTTGTAAAATGATGACAAACGTAGTTTAGTTATAAGGATAACATGAGATCAAATTTCTGAAAGCATTTTTCAACCTATAATAAAGTACAAATGATTGCTAGTAGTATTTCTGAAAATTTAGACTTAGGGTGGACTCTTGTTTGCTGGATTGCGTATTTTCCCTTAATAAGTTCTGCCATTTCAGGGAAGTGTTCAGAAGAGAAAAACAAAACCTTGATTTAAAAATGGATAAGAAAACTTAACTCACAACTCAAAAAAAAAAAAAAAAAAGGAATAAGAATAACATCTATGAGTGGCTTGATTCTGGTTTCAAAAAGGATTTATTTGTTATGGTTCCATAGTTTGTATTTTCCCTCAACACTTTAGAAAATAATTTATCAAATTAAAAATCAGTCTACTTGTATTTTGCACATACTTTAAATATCCATCAAAACAAATAGAACCCAGCCACAAAAAACCTTTTTTTTTTCCTTAATGCTGCTGCCAACCATAGCCTCCTTAACTGTAGTCACATTTAACCTTCAAACTTCAGGCCCAGGGTCTCCTGATTCCTGAGTCAATCTTTGAGAAGCCTGAAGTTAGAGCAGGAGCTTGGCTAGGTTGGGTTTGGAATTATCTGTCCTAAATCAAGGAAGGTGGTGTTAATTTTCATGATTATGGCTTCAAATACTCGGAATGAGTCCTACCTCCCTGACCCATCTCCCCACTCCCCTCCAAATGAACTTGCCCTCTCTTTTGGGTTTCTTGATTTACTTTTCTTTTTTGTTTCCCCCAGCTTTATTGAGATATAATTTACATATAACATTGTATTAGTTTAAGGTATACAACATAATGATTTAATATATATATATAAATATATATAATGAAATGATTGCTTCAATATGTTTATTTAACATCTATCACCTCAATATTTACAATTTTTTTTCTCTTATGATGAGAACTTTTTTAAGATCAACTCTCTTAGCAACTTTTAAATATATAATACAGTATTGTTGACTATAATCACCAGGCTGTACATTATATCCCCAGAACATATTTATCTTTTGACTGGAAGTTTATAACTTTTGACCACCCTCATCATTTCGCCTATTCCCATCCCAGGCCTCTGGCAAACACCAATCTTTTCTGTGTTCAATATGAGTTTTCTTCTTTTTAGAGTCCACATTTAAGTGAGATCATACAGTATTTGTCTTTATGTTGAAAATGGCAAGATTTTCTTCTTTTTATGGCCAAATAATATCCCATTATCTCTATATGCCACATTTACCTTAGCCATTCATTCATAAATGAACGATTAGGTTGTTTCCATGTCTTGGCTATCGTAAATAATGCTGCTATGAACACAGGGGTACAGTTATCTCTTCAAGATAGTGCTTTTGTTTCCTTCAGGTAAAATACCCAGGAGTGGATTTGCTGCATCCTATGTTAGTTCTGTTTTTAGTCATTCATGGTAGTTCTGATTTACCTTTCAAGTTTTGCCTGAGGCTATGACTCGGACCTCCAATCTACATCTCATATCCCCTTTATCTGGGGCTCCATACCCCTTCTTGTAACTCCTAGCAGCCCCTTGGATAAGGACTTATCCAAATTAACACACCACTTTAAGCAAGAACCAGCCTCATCTTGTTAACCAGACTGTCCAGGCACTTTTCCTGATTTGAAGCTTTTTCAAATTCTTGACTGTTGGTCTGCACTGGATCCCATCTCCTCTCACTTATTTGAGGATATGGTTTCAGAAATTGTTCCCTTTCCTGTGTCATCACTGTTTTTCCTCTCTCTTAGGTCATACACATCAACACACATGCATGCAGGAACTATCAGAAAGCAAGACAAAATCTTTTATCCCGTAGGACTTCTGGCTACATTTCATTTCATGTGTTTGTTTACAATAATACTCTTTAAAAGTGTTGTCTTTACTCACTTCCCATTTTCACTTCTCCTTTTTCCTTTCTTGAACCCACTATTAACCCACCATATCGTGAAACTATTCTTGTCAGTCTCTACCCAATGACATCCCTATTGCTAAGTCCATCAGTTCTCTCCTGATGGAGAGAATATTCAGTTCTCTCCTCACATGCCCTGTCAGTGCCATAATACAACGGTCTACTTACCTTGGACTGTTTTCTTCATTTGGCTTTAAAGATTCCACTCTCTCAATTCTTCTCCTACCTCACTCCCTTTCCCTCCTCACTCTTCTCTACTAGTTCTTCTTCATCCCTCCAGTCTCCAAACATTTAGAGAGTCAGACCCGGTAACTATCCTTTGTTTCTCTCCCTTGTTTCTCTCTCTTTCTACTCCCAAGTCAGATTTATTGTGATGTAATTTGGAAGCAGTAAAACTCTCCATTTTCTTGGTGTTTGGTTCTATGAAATTGGACAAACACAGATATGCATGTAATCACCACCACAATTGAGATTAGAGAATTTCTGTCACCCCAAAATTTCTCTAATCCCCTTATAGTCCTCATCTTGTTCATCTTTCCAAGCCCATAGGAGAAACTGATCATTTTTTGTGTCTATGTCTTTTCCTTCTGCAGGATGTCATATAAACAGAATCATTCAATATGTAGCTTTTTGATTCTGGCTTCTTCTGTTCGAATGATGATTTGAGATGCATCCATGTTGTTGCATGTAGGCTTTTTACTGCTAAGTCATATTTGATTGTATAGATTTAACATAGTTTATTTACCAGTTGAAAGACATTTGGATTATTGCCAGTTTGGGGCAATTATGAATAAATATCCACATACAGATCTTTGTTTGACATATATTTTCATTTATCCTGGATAAATACCTGTAAGTAGAATCATTATGTCATATTGTAAGTGCATGTTTAACTTTATAAGACACTACCAAACTGATTTCCAAAGTCACGGTACCATTTTTCATTACAATCAGCCACAAATGAGAGTTCAACTTGCTCTGTCTTTTTTTCTAGCACTGAATATTGCCAATTTCTTTCATACTCTAACTGTGGTGTGGTGGTAACCTAAGGTTGCAAAGATTTTCTCCTGTGTTTCTTTGAAAAGTTTTATAGCTTTAAGTAATATATTTATATTTATAATTTATTTTGAGTTGTTTTTTCTATATGGTGTGAGGTATGGGTAGAGGACTTTTTTTTCCTGTTAGTGTACCATTTCAACCTTAGGGAAAAAGCATTCAGCCTTTCACCATTAAGAATGATGTTAGCTGTAGGTTATTTGTAGGTGACTTTAACAGATTGATAAAGTTAACTTCAATTTCTAGTTGGTTTGAAGTTTTCAACATAAATGGATGTTGAATTTTATGAAATGTTTGCCTGCATCTCTTGAAACAATCATATTGTTTTTCTTATTTAGTCTGTTCGTAGGGTGAATGCATTGATTGATAAGTCTTGAACTAAACTTAGATTCCTGGGTAAAACCATCTAGGTGATCATACATTATTCTTTTTATATATTGCTGGGTTTGATTTCATAGCATTTGATTGAGAATGTTTCCATCTTTAATTTACCCAGGGTAAATACCTGTAAGTATTTGTATGAGGGATAATGGTCTGTGATCTTTTTTTTTTTTTTTTTTTTTGAGAATGTCTTTATCTGGTTTTGATTATAAGGTAATGCTGGCCTCATTGACCAAGTTGGGTATTGTTTTTTTTTTTTTTCTGGAATACTTTATATACAGTTGGTAACATAGATTCCTTAAATCTTTTGTAGAGTTGCCAGTGAAGTCATCTGAAAAATGAGAATAAAAAAAAAAAAAAAAAGGTTAAGTCTACTTGCCATAGAGCTCATATAAACATAACTTTAAGAATTGAAAATTCTTATCATGACTGTCTTGATCTAGGCTTTTTGGCCAATCCTGAAATTATTGCTATGAGCATGGGGCTACACTGACTGGTTTAGGTGCAGGAAACATCTTCCTCCCTGTAACTGAGCCAGTCTCACTTAAAAGACTGAGACTGGGAAAAGAAATTTCCTCTGATGGGAAATAGGGCATAGTTCCCAGAGGATGGGTGAGTGGATGCTGAGTACAAACGAAGTTTCCATAAATTACCAAATTGTTTTCTGCCAAATCACAAAACTGGGGGCCAATGTGTAGAAGTCACAGAGAGATAACGAGGATTTATTTTTAAGTAGATGAAAACCTTGATAGCAATTAGAATGCTTCAAGGAGAGAATAGATATCTTTAAAAAGTGGAGTGCTCTATATCTCTAATGGCATTAGTGTAAAAGATTGATGATTGCCTTCCGAGGTACAGTGGATTAAATCATAGAAAAAGCATATTTTTATTTCAACCAGATCCCATCACAAACCATAACTTCTATGACTCTATCATTCAAAGATATCCCAGGTCAATATAAGATTACTCAATAAAGGAACGGTCTGGTCAAGAACTTTTGTGAATATTCAGAGATAAGGCCATTTTAGAGCAAGGTAGGCAGAGAATGATGTTGGAAATGAGATTAAGTCTGGGTCTGGTGGTAGGTGTAGACTCCGGAAGTAGGAGGAAACAGTGGCAGAGGGAAGGAACATCAAACATATATTGAAAAAATTGTCCAAAATTGTTTGGTACTTAACACAATGCCTGACACTTTGTAGATACCAAAAAATGAATATCAACATTAAGAATAATGATGTGAATGAATGAACATGTGTGTGGGGACAATAAGTAAACCAATTTGGCTGGGGTTTTGAGCTTTATAAAGAAGCAAATTATTGGGAGAAAAAATATGGTACAGTGCTAAATCAGAGAGGTTCTTGAATGGCATGCTAATTAATCTCTTTAAATGTTTAAATTACCTATGGGGAAGAAAAAAGGAAGGTAAATGCATGGAAATTTTATTGGTGAGGCACTATTTTGACCCTCCTATATGTATCCAAAAATTTCTTAATACATTGGTCCAGCATTATTTTGTGTTTATTGCATTTAAGCTTCTGACTGAACTCTTTCCTCTGCAGTAACACTCAAGGCATTTTGAAATAAGAAGAATAACTATTTTATTACATTTTTAAAGTCTAACCATATTGGCAATCCACTTTTACTTTGAATTTTAGTTCTTCTTTTCTATTCTCAGAATCATTTTTGAGATTTTGTTTGTTGTCATTTCTCTGGTGACTAAATGAAGGAAAGTAATTTCATGTGGATGTGGTATCTAAACTTCAAATTTCCTTGATAATATGAAATTCTGTTCTTTGTGGGCTATAAATATGTAATGTAATAATCCATGGAGTCAGATACTTTTATCTTGGTTACAAATGTTTCTTACTTTTCTTTCTAATACCCATACACATAACCACTTTTTACAGAAATTCTATGACAAAGAAGCTCATCTTATATAATTTTGTGAGTTTAAATTTTTTTCATAATCTCCCTGAATTTTCAGTAGGTTTTAAAAAGTGCATCTACAAAGTTAAAGTAGACTATTAAAAAATAGTATTTTGGAAAGAAAGTATTGGATTGGTAACTAGACAGATTGGGTTCTTGTACTATGCCATGGACTGGCCGAATGACTTTGGACAAATCTCTACTTCTGTATGCAATTCAGTTGCCTCTTTCGCTATGTGAGAAGATGGATTAAAATAAATAATAGCCAATACGTGGAAGCAACTAAATGCCCATTGACAGATTAATGGATAAAGAAGATGTGGTATATATTGATCTATACAATGGAATATTACTCAGCCATAAAGAATGCCATTTGCATTAATACGGATGGACCTAGAGATTATCATACTGAGTGAGGTAAGTCAGACAGAGAAAGACAAATATCATATGATGTCACTTACATGTAGAATCTAAAAAAATGATACAAATGAACGTATTTATAAAACAGAAATAAGACTCACAGACATAGAAGACAAACTTATGGTTACCAAAGGGAAAAGAGGGGAGTAAATTAGGAGTTTGGGATTGACATATACACTCTACTAGATATAAAATAACCAACAAGGACCTACTGTATAGCACAGGGAGCTATACTCGATATATTGTAATAACCTATAATGGAAAAGAATCTGAAAAAATATATATATATGTATTTATATGTATATACATGTGTGTATATATGTGTATATATATGTATGTTATATATATATGTAACTTTGCTGTACATCTGAAACTAACACAACATTGTAAATCATCTACACTTCAGTAAAAATTTTTACAAAAAGAACTTAATTTTATACTCAGTATGTCTTATGATATTCACTGGATAAGTGTTATAAATTACTAAAAAGATTCAGGGTTAAGATATTGCAATTAACTTTGGACATGTTGAATTTTATACGGCCACTGTGGGTTTTTAGAAATTCCTCACAAAACCTTAGGAGGTAGGTCTGGGCAGAACACATATAGAAAGAATAGAACATCTTAAATATCTTACTCCATTGTCTTCTAAGAGAAAGTGTTAGTGTCAAAAATTTTGATGGGTATCTTCATATTCTTCCCTGTATAAGTGACTTGGTCTTTTTTATGTGGATGCCCAAAGTCATTTTTTTCCATTCTTTCTTTTTTTATGGTCTTTGCATTATAATGTCTTAATATTGCTGTAAAGGGTTAAATTTCCCAGGTGTGTTGTGTGTCTACTATAGTTCCAAGTCAATTTTTATTTTATTTTAAAAAACTTTAATAAATTATAGTTTCATTTTATCCTTTCATTTTCTTCCAAACCAAACCCCTATTAAATATTTGTTAGATCTTCTTTGCTTATTTTCCATAGCTATCATTTTCTCCTTGAGTCTTATTTATCTCTAATATTTTGTTGGTTTAATTTTTTTCTCACTTTTGTCTTCTGTTTTTAAAGATATAATCTATATTTGGTGTGTGTTTTGTGTTTCTTCTACTTGAGTCCTCATTTAAGAAATAATGTTTTAAAAATGTTATTCTGTGAGTTGTAACCTCTTTTTTCAAATCTTTCTTTCCTCCAGTTACATAATTTATGAACTTTTTCTACTTTTGATTTATGGGCTCTTTAATAGCATCTATCATTTTCTCAAGTCTAAGTGTTTTAGAAATATTAGTTTGCAGTTTTTAAAATCTCTTTCATAGACTTGTATTCTTTTTTTATTGAAGTATAGTTGATTTAATTGTGTTAGTTTCAGGTGTACAGCAAAGTGATTCAGATATATGTGTATAAATATATACATATATACATATATATATAGTTTTTCAGATACTTTTCTATTATAGCTTATTACAAGATATTGAATATAGTTCCCTGTTCCATACAGTAGGTCCTTGTTGGTTATCTATTTTAAAAATATATCTGTTATCTGTTAATCCAAAATATATCTGTTATCTGTTAATCCAGAATCTTAATTTATCCCTCCTTCACCCCTTTCCTCTTTGGTAACCATAGTTTGTTTTCAGCATAGACTTGTACTCTGTCAGGGTTTCATTGTCTGTACAGATTTTATTCCAATCCTAATACTGTTTTTTATACTAATTTCATATATAATTATTTTCTGATTCTTGTTTTGACATGAAATGAGTTTTTCTGTACTTTTAGAAGGATGGTGATGAGGTAGGACTGTTTTTTAAGCTTCACTTTTCTAAAACTTTCTCTTTTGTTGTTATTGTTTTTGTTTTGATATGATAAAAAATATGGCTTCAAACTTTCTGATAACTACTCAAAAATTTCTGGATATTTTCTTTTCCTTCTTCCTGTTTTGCCTGTTCTGCTCAATTTATAGTCTCCCTACAATAGTTAATTCTCAGGATGGGGCTTTGTCCTAGAACAGAGCTTTGAATGGTTTGTTTAGAAAATTTCATGGGTCTCAGACCACTCCAGCACCTTACTGCAGTTCCCTTGCATTTTCACATAAGTTGGAGTGTATAGAACCTACTCCTGGTTTTGGTTGCTAGCTTCCCACTTTCCAATGAGTACCGTTGGTGGGCTCAGTGATGTGCTGACCAAATTCCCTTCCAGGAATGAAAGCCTTATTATTCCATCTGCTGAGAGTATTGCCAAAAGATGATCCTCTATAAGGATTGCTACTGCTGGAAAAAAAAATCTGCTTCACCAAAGGTCCTATATCCTTGTAGGATTTGTCCACAGTCAATGACTGATCAATATAGAGGTATAATAACCTCCAGGCAGCACAATCTCGGGACAATGCCAGAAGTCCATTCTAGCTCCAGAACTCTCCAGGAGATGTGCTGAAGCCATCTTCAGAACTGTATCACAGCTGAACTTTTTCCCCTGCTCTACTTTAGTAGTGCTTCTATTTTCTCCCTTCCACAGGTATAGATCCTAAGAGCACTCCCTAATAAATGTCTATTACGCAGATTTTCCTGGTGATGCAAACTGCAACTATACCTGTGGCAATATTGCAGCTTTTTTGCTCTTGGGGCTTCTAAATGCCCCATTTTTCTTCTTTCTGCTTTCTGCCATACAGATGTTGGTGTAATATCCATCTCACAGCTGTTGGTGGCTTGTCCCTACCTACTTATATTTCTGAGGTTTGTGAAGACACTTAATCACCTGTTTTTATTGTAGAAATTGTTCATTGGTTTTTATTATGTTATCTTAGTTTTTCTCTTTGTTTTATTTTGGGATGGTGAGAGTTGAATTCTAGGAGATCCAAAAACTACTGTGCTTCCACTACTATATTTGCCCCAATACTATCTCCTACTGCTCAACCCTTTTGAAAATATTTACATAGAGAAAAATGGAAATGTGGTGGTGGCTTGAGGAGGAAGCAGAGTCAGAAAAGACATTTTATGATAAGAAGTTCCCATTAATTGTGTTCTTTAATTTAACACTGAATTGAGGAAATAATCTGAAAAGGACAAATAATCATAAGACCTGACTTCAAGTCCTTATGTTGCCAGGTGCCTTGTGATCTGAGTAAATTGTTTATCCCAATTAAATATCAGTCTCAGTATCTGAAAAATGCAAATACAAATACATTCCCTGGCTATATTGCAGGAGTATTGTGAGGATAAAAACGCAGTATTTCAAGTGGAACCTCCAAATAAACATGAAGCAAGTTAAGAGAAACTTAATCAGAAAGTCATGTAAAATGTGCACAATTTGACAAATTCAGCCACCGATGAAACTGACAATAAGCCAAAAGAGACTAATTGGCATGCATTAACTCCAGGAACACAGTTTTCAAGCAGTTCCAAGTGGGTTAAAGGAAGACAGCTTGGATTTTTCAGTTTTACCATCAAAGCCTCCAAAGTGTTCAAAAAAAGGTTTTACAGAGGTTAATCTATGGCAAGCACAGTTGACTGGTGCTGTTGACTTCAGAATGCAAATGTGTTTGTTTTGGCAAAGGGAAAGAAGATGAATAGAGTGAAAACAAAAGAGCCCATTTCTTCTCTAACTCTTTTCAGTGATCTTACAACAACAAGCACTTTCTCTCCTGGGGAGACAAGATTCCTAGGAGGGAATATAAAAAGAAAAATTAAAGGAAAGGAAAAAAGTACACAAAACAAAATAACCTTATTGCTCTGAGATGCGTCCTCATTCTTGGCTTTGTTTTATATCTTAATTGTTGTTGTTGCAGGCACTTAATCAATATTCACTACAGAGCATGTGGCTCCAAGCTTTCTTCCATAGTAATTTTGAAAAATATTTTTTTAAGTAAACCATTGTCATGTAACCAAAAGCAGGATTTGAAAGCAAAACAGATAATTTTCCTAAGGAATATTGACAAAAATCATACAGAGAGAACTCCAAATCATGGAGTTTGGCATTATAGAAATACATATGATTTTGGGTCATTATTTAGACTTACTTAAGATTGAATGGCCCAATGATTCTGAAGATTCATGTACATAATCTCATCACTAAGCATTTGTATGAGGCTATCATCTTTTACTCCAGCAGGACCATCAATGTATATAGCACAGTAGATATGAAAAACCAAGATGCCACATGTGGCTAAAACAACTGTAACTGGCAGTAGGACATAAGGGTTGAGATACAGAAGCAAGATCTGTGGCTTTTCAGAAATACTCTGCCCACATAGTATAACGGACAAAAGTGACTCATTCCATAAAAAGTCATAGAGAGGGACACAATGTCACTGACAGTGAGGAAGATAAAAATATGACAATACCAATAGAGGCTTAGGTTTTCTTCCCTTTTCCTATTTGCAATAATACCAAATGTCAAACATGGCTTACAGAGTAAGAGAAACTGTTTAACACACAGAACTGAGGATATGCTATAAAAGAATCTAGATAGGTCGTAGGAGGGCTCAAAGAACTAGTAGATGGTCCTCAGTGGAGAAAGTACAGAAAAACAAGATCCCAAGGGAGGGAAACTCATTAGAAAGGATTTAAACAGAGAATTGCTTTCGATGATCTTGACTTCAGTTGTCTAGCCTGTGCCAGAAAAATTACACATATGTTACTGATTTTTTTTATTTTTAATTAATTTTTATTGGAGTATAGTTGATTTACAATGTTGGGTTAGTTTCTGCTGTACAGCAAAGTGAATCAGTTATATATATACATATATCCACTCTTTTATAGATTCTTTTCCCATATAGGTCATTACAGAGTATTGAGTAGAGTTCCCTGTGCTATACAATAGGTCCTTATTAGTTATCTATTTTATATATAGTAGTGTATATATGTCAATTCCAATCTCCCAATTTATCCCTCCTCCCCCTTTCCCCTTGGTTACTTATGATACTGATTTTCTTTTTTAAGTTGATATCAGTGAGTCATTGTTAGTGATTAGCTTGGAATTCTGGGGGGACGAACTAGATTCCTGAAGAGTAGAGTCATGGAAATGTTGCTTAATTTTTTTTAAACTATCATAGGTAGATGCAAAATATTGAAGCTAGTGATTAGACACAAGTATTTAGCATAATGCTTGCCACAGATGATTCATCAGAAATAAAATTTTGTTGAATGACTGAATGAATTGGTACTTGTGTAAAAGGCATTAGTCAATTAAACAGCACTGGTTCATGGAAAATGGGTCAGGGCAACTAAATGTATTACCATTTTGAGAGGGTTGTTAGACTCAGAGATAAATACATATTTTTAAATGATTTTAGAAGACGTGGCAAAAATCTCATGGTCCCATCATGTTCAAGATATAGAAATGTGGGTTATATGACAGTGTAATAATTTAATTCATAAGTGATTGCATAAATCATAAGGAAAGAATTAATGAATCAATGTCAGACTCATCAAAGGCCCCTAGTGATGCATCTGAGGGTTTTGTCTTTAACCCTGTTCTATTTAATACTTTAATTAAACACTGATCTGATTACAGGTACGTGGATAGATGTAGATGACATGAAGTAGAGAGTATAAACTATCCTGAGCGATAGAATCAAGATTCTCCAGAATCCTGACAGTGTCTTGTAATTATGAAAAAACGAAGAAAGAAATCTCATATCTAATGGTCTTTTAATTTTAAATAAAAACTCATGAAGTGAGGTTAGGTCATTTATTCTTCTGCATCGTACCTACCTCCTTCAGATCTCCGAGAAATACCGGATAAACATAAGCAATACTCAGACCTACACATACGTCTCATTAACATGTAAAATATGATCTGTCCCAAGTCAGTGTTTTTTGGCTGACACTGATGATTTACCTTTTTGAGGAACATGAGATAGTCCCTTTCTCTTTCTTTTGATTTAAAGTTGGAAATAAGCTTAAGAAGTCAGCTATTTGTTATATTCTCTCTGGCTACATGTTCCTTCTTTGAAATTTTAAAATCCAAATTTAATATCCCAATCACAAGCATCCTGTATCAAGACTGCCATCCCAAAATATAGATTTCCTCTTGGATCATATCATATTTTTTCATTTTGTTCATGTATTCATTCATTATTTTACTAATTTATTTAACATTAACCAAGTACCAAATTTGTGCTGGAAAGAGTGAAACTGATAAGGTAGTTCTTAACCTTCATAAGATCATAATTGATAAGGGTGGCACCAGAAACAGTAATAGGTAACTGTAATATAATATGATGAGTTAAATGACTGAAGAAAACATTGGAGCTTTGGGAATAAAATGAAGAAAGAGTAGGAGGTTCTGGGGTAAAACCCACAGATATGTTAATCCCAAACTCCTAATTTATCATATTGGGGCTTTTACCCTTGAACCTAAATTAGGAGTTTGGGATTAACATATACATACTCCTGTATATAAAATAAATTACCACAAAGCACCTACTCTATAGCACAAGGAACTGTATTTAATATTTTGTAATAACCTATAAGAGAAAAGAATCTGAAACGGAATATATATTTAACTGAATCACTGTGTTGTATGCCTAAAACTAACACAATATTGTAAATTAACTATACTTTAATAAAAAAAAGAAAAATTTTTAAAAAGTCAGATAGATTAACAAAGTTTCCAGTAGGTGTTAAAATTAAATAAAAAACTGAATAATAATAATAACAACTAGTAAAAATTAGAGGCAGAAGTGGGGTAGAGGATCTTATGGTCATATAAAAAAAATCTCATTCTTGTTCCTTCTTCTCAAAACATGGAACTTTCAGGCTATCGACCCAAAATCTTGGCCAGCACTCTCTCTAGTGGTGGACCTATGAACTACCCCTCTGCAGATTCCTAAGTTGCAGGAACCTGAGTAAAATTGTGCTCATGAAGATACCTAGAATGTAAACAAGTATTTAATAATTCTTTGTTGTATTTGAGTAAGAATAAATACACAATACTATAGAAGTATATCTCCAAGAAAGCACTTAACAACAAATAAAAAATTCTATCCATGACATCTCACCTAGAAGTGGCACCAACCAGAAAACAAACAGGCAAAGATATTCAGAGACCTGGAAATCTATGAAAAAGTAAAGGACCTGGACTAGGAGAGGTCTGATTTTGATTCACAGCTAATTTACTGGCTGTGGATGCTGATGAGTCATCTCAGCAATGTGTCTCTTAGTTTCCTTAATTGATATATTTGGGTTGACCATATGTCCCAGTTTGCCTGGCGTCGTTTTGGTTTATGTCAGTTGTACCAGGTAATGATTAATAACACCTTATTTCACTCCTTAATGTGCCCCATTTGGGTTATAAATTATATGTTCACCCTAGTTACATGATCTAAGGGTAATGTTCTTTTACTTTGATAAGGAGAGTTAAATGGGCTTGGGGTAATGGAGGTTCAGCCATGACTTAGGTGTTTGGTTCTTGCTTAATGTGTTTTTACACTAAAGCTTGCTCTTTGGAGCTTATCTCCTCAGTGATTCTGATTAATGTTTCTCTCTGTCTTCAGTGTGTCATATTAAGGATGAATGGAGAGAGTGTGAGCTGTGAATCTTCTCATAAAAATTAATGAAGTTAACTTTACCCAGAAAATAGGAAAGCCCTCCTGAACCACATGTTCCCTTACAAACGCTGGCCTCTTGAAATCCTTAAAAAAATTTTACATCTTTCACAAATAATTCTGAAACATTGACATTTTCACTAAATCTAAAAACCTATGGAAAAGGAAATAAAACCAGGAAATTTAATGCCCTGTATTTTGGGTTTGGGTTAAGCTGGGCATCCCTACAGCTGCACATTCAGCTTCTCTTAAAACATAAATATAAAACAACCTAAATATTCTACTAATGGGTGACTACTGGAATAAATTATAGAGCATCCATACAATGGGACACACTGCATTCACCAAAAATGATGGTATAGAGCTATATTTATTGACATGGAAAATTGCTCACACCATATTATCAAGTGAAAAATGCAGGTGCTGAGAAACCAGTGCAGGATTTTTGTAAAATTACATAAAATTATGTAATATATAGTTTATATGTTTATGTAGATATAATAATGTCTGAAATGCTCATCAAAATATTAATAGTGGTTATCTCTGGGTGCAGTGATTTAAGAGGACTTTTACTTTCTTTTCCGTGAGAGACAAGTATATTTATTTGCTTTTAATAAAAACATAAAATATGTGATTTACATGGAATTACAAAATAAATGTCTCTTAAACTATAGTTTCAGAGGTCAGGATAACCTGTGTGCAGATAATGAGATGAGATTAGATGTTGATATAAAATAGCTAAATAGTTTTACACACACTAGAACTCTTTCTTCTATTAACATTGAGGTTTTCTGTAATTCCAGTTCTCATAGCCACCTTACCCCCCAAAAAGATAAATACAGGAAACCCTTAATACTAATACCACAGTTCCTGTAGATGCCAGCCTTGAAGATGATCCCCAGTGGTCCCTGCCTTGTGGTAGTAACGTCCTTGTGTAAACCTGTCCCACTGAAAGTGAGCTGGACTTGATGACTTACTTACAATGAATAGAATAAGGCCAAAGTGATGTGTGTGATTCAGAGACGAGGTCGTTAAAAGCAGAATGGCATCAACTTCTCTTTGTCTCTGTATCACTCACTTTGGGAGAAGTCAGCTGCCATATCATAAAAATACTTAGTAGCCTAGGGAGAGGGCCAGGGGGTGAGGAACTGAGGTCTCTGGCCAGCAGTCAAGGAGAAACTAAAGCCCACCAACCACTCAGATGACTGTAGCCCTCGCCAACACGTTAAAGCAGTCTCATGATGGACCCTGAACCAGAACCACCGAGCTAAAATGCTCCCCGGATTCCCGATCCACAGAAGTAGAGTGAGGTAATAAATGTTTACCGTCATGAGCTGGTAAGTTTTGGGCATAATTTGTTACAAGGCAATGGATGATTAATACAATTCCAAACACGCTTGACAAGATTCTTTCTGGAAGCATGTAGTTAAGGTACCCTAATCTCAGCCAGTCAGCTTTTGACTTCATGACAGGTTCACTCTCTCCTCTACTGATGAAAGATTCCTTGAATTGGCTGCTATGTGTGGTTTTTTTTTTGTTTTTTTTTTCTTTCAGTATCAATCGTATTTCATGTATCTGGCACTGAGTTTCTAAGTCAGATATCTCAAAAGTATGTGACAGTTGGTTTTGGGTTGAAAGCTTGCCTGAAGTCAGGATTCCATATGCATTGCTTGTTCTGACCTCTGACCTGTTTGCTCTCAGGGTTCCTTCCTCTAAAGCTGGTCCATAATCCAAGTTTCTTTTCCACATCTACTCATATAGTTGATAACTCAGCATGTAAAACACATCTCTTCCTGGCATAGAGCCCAAAGATTGTGGAGTACTTATTAGTCATTGGAAAATTAGATTCATAATTGAACTTCAAAACAAATAGGAAAGCACTTCCATTTTTGTTATGACGGATAATTAATATTGGACTTTGCCTGTAAAAGCAGCAACAATGACAAAAACTAGACAAAATATATGAAAATGTTTTTCAGCCTTAGCAATAGAGATCACAGGGCTGTGGTCCATAAGTGAAATAAAATACAATGAAGAAACAAAAACAGATGAGACAAATAATAAATAAGAACATGACAGGTTTAAATCCAGTCGTATTGACATTCAAATTATTTATAAACGGACTAAACATTCCACTGAAAGTCATCAATTAACAGATTATAAAAAACAGAACTTATTGTGTGCTGTTTACATGAAACACATTTTAAATAAAAAGACAAATAGGTTAAAAGTAAAATGAATGAAAAAGGTATACTTTATTAACACTAATCAAAAGAAAGCTGGAGTGGCTGTAGTAATATCCAATAATGTAGACTTTCAAACAGGGAATGTTACCAGTGATAAAAAGAATAATTTTATAATTATAATTTTATAATTTTTCTAGGAGATAGGAGAATCCTAAAATGCATCCAATAATAGAGCTTTAAAATGCATGAAGAAAAGTTGATAAAACCAAAGCCCCAGATTTTTTTTAAAAGTCAACAATTGCGTTTTGAGGTTTTATCATTTCTCTCTCAGAAATTGATAGAGTAGAGAAAATATCACTAAGAGTGTAAAGAACTAAAAAACATTATGAACTAACTTGAACTAATTGATATTTATAGACTACCCCAAAACTGTAGAATGCACAGTGTTTTCAAGTGTTATAAAAATTCACAAAGATAGTCCATATCCTGGGCTATAAAACAACTCAACAAATTTTGAATATGTTAAATTATATAGTCTATCTGTAATGACATTGTAGTAAAAAACAATTTAAAATATCTGAAAATAGATATTTTGGTAATTAAATGAAAAGTCTTCAAAATAGCACATGGATCAAAGAAATAATTTGTAATATTTAGTTTTATTTAGCATTAAATTAGTACTAAAAAATGATGAATAATAAATATAATTTTAGAATAATAAATACAAAATTGTTTCTACTATACAGTGAATATTTTTAATAAAGATACAAATTTGTGGATACAACTGAGCACTAGTTAATGGGAAATCTATAGTTTCAAATGATTCTATTAGAAAAGAACATAGTTTTAAAATTAATAATCTAAGCTTAAACATTAAGAAGCTAGAAAAATAAGAGTAATAGGAAAAGAGATGAAACACAAACTACCAATATCAGGAATGAAGGAGATACTATTATTAAGAATGTTACCAATACTAAAACAATCCTGAAAGATGATTATGAAACACTTTATGCCATTAAACTCTTCAGTTTAAATAAAATGGAAGAATTCCTTGAAGACACTTATTACCAAAACTGCCTCAAGTAGAACTAGAAGATCTGAACAGCCTATTAAAGGCAGTTACCTTGTATTTAAGTATGTTTCCACAAAGGAAATTCCAGGCATAAATGTCTTCATAGGTAAAATTCAGCAAATGTTTAAAGTACTATACAAATTCTTTCAGAAAATAGAGGAGAAGGAAGCATTTCACAGCTCTTTTTCTGAGACATAATTACTAGGATACCAAAACCAGAGAAACACATTACAAGAAACAAAACTCAACACTGATACCTCTAATGAATAGACACAAAAACCCTTAGCAAAATAATCATTATTAAATCATTTATGACAATATACAAAAATGATAATACACCATGATCAAGTCATTTTATCCACCACAAGCAAGGTTGGTTTAATGTTACAAAATAAATCAATCTACTTTGACATTAGTGACAAAAAAAAAAAAAGGAAAATGTTCATAATCATCTCAATAAATGCCAAAAGAACCCATGTTAATACCAATCTCAGCAAACACAGAACAGAAGAACAAATGGGAATTTTTCAATCTGATAAAGGTCGTCTGTAAGTAATCTACAGTTAACACCATATTTAATGGTTAAACCATGATCAAAGACAAGACAAAGGATATCCATTCATCCCCGGTGTACTGGAGTATCTGCCCCAAACAACTGGCATATGTACCTTTTGCGATGGCATACAGTAAGAAATTACTTAGAAATAAGCTTAGCAAAAGATTTATAAGACCTTAATGAAAACTATAAAACATTGCTGAAATAAATTTTAAAATTTAAATAAACGCAGAAGTACACATTTTCATGCTTTTGAAGAATCAATATTTTTCCAGTGTCAGTCCTCCCAAATTGATCAATAGATTTTACACAGCATGAAGCAAATTACAATAGGATTTTGTTGCATTAATTTGTAAGCCAAATTTTCATGCCAAAACTTAGAATTGCCAAAAGTATTTTGAAAAAGGACAAAGTGGAATTCAACATAAAGCTTCAGTGATCAAGATTGTGTTAACTTGGCATAAAGATAAACAAATAAATCATTGTAGCAGATTAATTTTCCTCAAATACAGCCATAATTATCAAGTCAATTAATTTACAACAAATGGTAACATATCAATTCAATGAAGAAAATTAATTATTTTCAATAAATTATGCAAGAACAATTGGATATATGTATGGAATAAAATGAATCTCAACCCCTGGTTTACACTATATACAAAAATTAATTTAAATGGATCAGACACCTAAATTTAAAAGTTAAAATCATAAAGTTTCTAGGAGAAAACGTAGGAGAAACATCTTTGTGACTGAGAGGCAGGCAAAAATTTATTTGAGGACAGACCTAGTATATAATAAAAGAGAACCAATTGGACTTTATAAAAATTAAGCTCCTCAGTTTATCAAAGGACTCTCAGTAAAATGAAAAAACAGAGCACAGAATGGGAGATAACATCATTTGCATAGATCTCTGAGAAAAGATTTTTTTTTCCAGAATAAAGAATTTCTACAATTAAAAATCAATTAAAAAGGAAGATATATAAAGGCCAATAAACACATTTTACAAGATTTTTAAAGAGCTGAATATCATTAGGCATTAAAAAATGAGCATTTAAACCACAATAAGTTACCATACATAAAAAAAGCTACAACTACTACACCAAAATTTTGCTGATGTTATGAAGCACAGTCAGAATTCTTATACATTGCTGTTGAGAGTGTAAAATAGCACAGACACTTTGAAAAACTCTTGGAAGTTTCTTACAAAGTTAAATATACAACCATCCAATGATCAGAGTATTCCACTCCAGATATTTACCCAAGAGAAATGAAAACATAGGCTACAAAGAGACTTTTCTGAGAACGTTCAGAGTGGCTTTATTTACAATAGGAAAAAAAAACCCCTCCAATATTCAATAACAGGATAAAGGATATATAAATTGTGATATATTTATATAATGAAATGCCACCCAGCAATATATAATTTATATACAATATATTACATAATATATAATATACATATGTATTTATATATATGTATATACATATATATGTAACTGACACATGAAATGGCATGTATAAATCTCAAAATCATCATATTGAGATAATAAATTCAGGCCAAAAAACAGTACATTTTGTAAGATTTCTTTCTATTATAGGAAAACGTTAATCTATGGTGATAGAAACCAGATCAGTGGTAGGGTGGGAGGTATAGGTCAGCTTTTCTTGGGAGGTGGCAGCAGGAAGCATTCTGGGTGGTTGCAAATGCTCTCTGTCCTGATTAGAGAGGGGTTACCTGAGCACATACATATGCTAAGAATTATCGCAATGCCCATTTAAGCCTGTGTATGTCATTGCATGTAACTGTGTTAGTCTGCTCAGGCTACCATGAAAGAATACCACAGGTTGGGTACGCTAAACAACAAAAACGTATTTTCTCACATTTCTAAAAGTCCAGATCAAGGTGCCTTCAGAGCTGGTTTTTGGTGAAGCCTCTCTTCCTGGCTTGCAGACGGCTGCCTTCTCCTTGTGTCCTTACATGGACTTTCCTCCTTGTGCATGTAGAGAGAGAGCTCTGGCATCTTCTCTTCTTACAAGGCACCATTCCCATTGGATGAGGGCCCTACCCTATGACTTCATTTAATCACCTCCTTAAAGGCCTCCATATTACATTGAGGATTAGGGATTCACCATGCAAATTTCAGATGGGAGCACAATTCAGTCCATGACGATAACTCACAGGCTTGTTAAAAAAAACTTAAGAAACAAAAACACACAAACAAAAAAACTGGGGAAAGGTGTATTTATATTCTTTGGAAATTTGTATTTCTAGTGATATAAAGACTTTATAATATTCAGAGTCACATTTTTTTATAAACCAGTATAACAAAAAGTGTTCTGAAGTATTAATCAAAGGAAGCAGATGGAATAGCCTGAAATTAGCACAGTTGGGCTATTTTGATTATACTGGCCTTACTGGCAATAATATTTAGTTAGGGAAGGATCTAGGTTTGAGGTAGTTCCCTTTAAATAAGGCTTTTGATCTGGCTGGGTAAATGCAAAGCCACATCTACTACTATAAATAATAATTCTCACTAATCTTTTTGTCCTTCTGACATGTTAGAGTTATTTTTCAAAATTCCTCATCAATCACCTACCTCCACCTATTACACATGTGACAAATTACTATTCGACAAAATCCAGTTCAGCTCCATAGAGACAAAGTCTCACAGGAAATAAGCTCTTGAGGGCTGGGCACATTTGAGAAGTTCAAAATGTTAGTACTTCTTTTTTTCCTTCTTTTCCTAAGGGGTCATTGTGAGAGATCCATGGGAAATGCCTTCCCAGGCTCCCTACCATGAACATCTCCTGTGCTGCGCCTGGAAAAGGCAAAATCTTTTCTTCTGTTTCTGCCCCCCACACACATATGGAGCATGTCCTCTGTTTCCAAACACTGTGGTGGGTACTAGAGATAAGAGATGAGTTTGCTTTCTGCCATGGGAACACTCACACATAAACAGATCACTCCATGAGGTGTGATGGGTGCCCGCAGAGACAGGGCTATGGAATGCTGCCTGGGGCTGACAGGGAGAGCAGATGTGTGAGCTTTGAATGTTAAACTGGAGTTTGTTTGGTAGGGATGCAGTTAAGAATGATAAGAGAATTTCAGGCATGAGGAAGAGCATGAAATACTGCAAGGCTTGGAGAGAGCATGGCCCATTTTCTAGAACTTGGTGGATCCGTATACTTTTGTGGCATACCAAAAAAGTAGGGAGAGGAGGAAAGGTAGGGAGAAGATGGAATACGCTATGAGTGTTGAATATCATGCTTAGGAATGTGAAGTTTTTTTGTTTTTTCTTTTAGACATTAGGGGGCTCAAGGGAATTTTTAAGCAGGACTGTATGATTCGATTTCTGTCTCATAAAGGCTAGAGTGTCACCTATTTGGAGAGTGGGTTCAAAGGGATTCTAGCTATGAAACCCTTGTCATTGTGCAGTTGGATTGTAAAGAGGCCAGCATTAGAGTTCTTTGTGATTATTCCATTATTGATTCAACACTTGGCAGAATGCAGGGGAGCAGCTAGGTGCAAAAGGTATATCAGAGAATATGTCAGTGTCTCTGCACAGTAAGAATGTAGACTCCACTAGAGGAGGCAGACAGATATGCCCTTATAAACATCAGGAGCTTCCAGGCATTTCTCGTGGTTACTCAATCTTCAGTATCTTTAATGAGCAAAATAATCAAAATAATAATTTCTCACTTTTATTAGACCTTTTGTAAGAATAAACTGTAAGAATTCCTCTTGAATCATTTTCTGACCTCACCTCACCTCAAGTAACCACCGTCCCAAATATATTGTAGCCCAAGTTCCTCTTAGAGTTGAGGTAACTGAGTACCCAAAAGGGACAAGAAACTAGTCTTGTTCAAGATTAATGGCTCATGACTTGAAAATTAATGATCTTTGGGGAACAGGGGACTTCCTGAAAACAAAGTTGTTAATTTTCTGAAAGACTCTGGTTTTTATACTTTCAGGTTTAAAATTGACTAAAGGAAGCAAATTCTGCCCTGAGAATGATTAGAAATCTAGTGCATTTGGATGTGTGTAAATGTGTTTGTGTGTGTGCAGGTGTGTGTGTCTATGTCTGAGTGTGGTATCCACACGTGTGTGTGTGTGTGTGTGTGTGAGAGAGAGAGAGAGAGAGAGAGAGACTCCAGCTTCAGGAGTTCCACTTTTCAGAGCAACAGTGCCCTTCACCAATATTTATTCACACACACCCACATACCAGTAATATTTGAATTACTTTTTAAAGTTGGCAAAGTCTTTAAAATTCATTATTTTATGCTGATGCTCTAAGATTAGTAATTGGATTTTCTTCCCATGTAGTCTAGGTGACATTTAAACTGCTGTGTTTTTTTCTGGGTCCCAGGGCAGGTAATTCTGAGTTCAGGCCTCTCAGTGATATCCCTCCTTATAGCAGTTCTCTGAGTTGGGGGTGGGGTTCCCATGGATACTGCATCTTCATCTTTCCTACCAGTCTCTATGTGGTCCCTCCCTCTATGTGCAGAAGCTGTTCAATCAGCCCTCAGGTCTTCTTCAGGAAGGACTTCTCTATATGCAGGTGTAGATTCTGTGTGTCAGTGGGAGGAGGTGGGTTCAGGGTCTTCGTATGCTGCCATCTTGGGCGTCTCATTATTTTTTGTTGTAGTCAGAGGTATCTTAATCCTTTTCATTTCAGAAAATGTAACTGAAATAAATATACTGACTCACATGGATTGAGGGATTTTCAGTGTGCCAGATTCTAATCAAAGAGCTTTATAGATTTTTAACTCAGTTAATCTTCATATCAACTCCATAACATAAACTCAGTTAATACTTAATAATAAGTTTGTCAATACTATAACCAATTAATATCATCAGCATTAAACCGATGAGGAAATTGAAGCATAGAGTATTTGAGAGACCGGCCTAAGGCCACACACATGGCTAGTAAATTGTAGCCCTAGGATTTGCACCTAGGCATTCAGGCTCCAGAGCCAAACTTTTAACTACTCCAAGATAGTGATGTTATCTCATACATTACTATCCAACCTGTAGGTAGAAAACTAAACTTTAAATTTTGATTCAAAATCTGGCACTTTAATTAATCTTTTCTAAAGTCTTGTATCCCTGGTAGCAGTTGTGGTTTACAAAAGCACATTTACCACTATTTCTTTTATTTTCAGCTCAACAGCTGGGTGGAACAAGTAAAATTACTCTCCTCTACTTCACAGATGGAAAACTGAGGTTCAGGCTCAGAGTGTTCAAGGGACTTACCCAGGGTCACACCAGCAGTTAGCGGCAGTCCTGAGACTGGAAACCAAGACACAAGGGTCCTAAACCAGTATGAAGTCTATGGGCCATGAGTTCATGCCACTCTGAGTGAGCTCTATGCACAGGCACGGTTGTCATTTCTAACCTCATCCTAATAAAATGATAGGTTAGATAAACCAAAGTGATGCAGAGTTTCTCTACAGATAGGCCATGATTACAGCCCTACTTACAGTGCTGGGACCAGATCTCTTACAAATGGGAGGATGTAGGTGATGGCACATTTTGGAGACGTGCAGGTGGGAATGGAACCTTCAGTCCCCATGGGCCAACGATTGGTATCTCAGTTCAAATAGAAACAATGGAGTGTTCACAGTGCTAGGAGCCAGGGGGATTAAGGCCCTCACAGGGAAATATGAGGTCTCTTGTTGGAATTAACTGAGAAGGGTGTTGCTAGGTGGCATTTAATTAAAAATGCTATATCAGCCTCATGGTTGTTAACTCTTTTGTAAGTTAGCTTCCCTTCTATGTCAGGTTAAATATAGCTCTCCTTTGCGTTGAGAGCACAGACTGATCCATTTCATGTACAAATTATATGCAGCTAACTTTAAGTGTGCTGAGCTATGCTATTACTGAGTTATCTCAAGTTTAAGGCCTGTTGTGCAGCCTTGCTGAAGTTGCACAGACAATTTAGGGGTAACTTCAATCGCTGATGAGTTCAGTTCCTTGTTTCTTTTTCAGCAGTTTTCTCTTACACACTTAGCCATCCAATCATTCCAACTACAAAATCCAAACCCAGATTTTCTGGTTGCTTGACATTTTCTAGAGCTCTCCCACTGGCATTTTCTCTGGTTCCTGACAAAATCTGTAGAGTTAGTATCACTGTTTCTCTTTTAGAGAGGATGGTACCAAGGCTGAAAGAATTTTAGATACTTACCTGGGGACACACAGTGAATGTGTAGCCCACTCTGATGAGAATGCAAGAATTTGAGGATTCCTCTTCTGCAGGACACTGGGTCTTGATAATAAAGATGCAGACAAGTCTGCCCAATAGCAGTCAAAACCTTGTATATATGATGGTGTGAAGCAATTCAGATGCTTCGCTATCGTGCTCTTGTTATTTCAGAGCCAACTTTCTTAATGCCTCCCTATTAATCATCTCATACTGACCAAGGGTCAAATAAAGCCCACTCTCCTCAACATGACTTTTACCATCTGGCCATTGCCTATTTCGGCAATCTTATCCTCCATCCTTTCCCTGTAAGCATCGTACCTTTCATCACAAGGGATAACTTGTAATTCCAAACCACAGCTGAATTCTCTCCTGCCCCTGAAGGCATTATTCCTCTGACTGCCCTGCTATCTCTGCTCCCTATACCTGGTGAAAATCAATGTTTTTGGTTATTCGGGTCATATGTCAACTAACTAAATACACACTTTTGATTATCTCTCTGTCCAGGTACAGCACTAGGAACTCAGGGTCTAGATATGGTGACCAGTTGAACTGGTTTGCAAGGGACTGAGGAGTTTCCTAGATTTTGAGACTTTAAGTGCTAAAAACGGGATGCTCCTGGGCAAATAGTTGTTCAACCAAGATCTAGAGGAACTTATTGACTTCAGTGGTGCCCTCTCATCCCTGGGCATTTAGATATAGATATTGCCTTCTCTAGGTTGCTTGGTTTTATCTCTACATTTATCGCATTGCTCTAATTTTTTCTTTATAAAACGTCCATCTCCTAAAAAGAAGATGAAACCTTGTTGGGGAGGGCAGAGGGTGTGGACCTTGTTTTACTCATCCTGAATCCCGGCTCTCAGCCTGGCACATGGTGAGTATTCTTTAAACGCTTGGCAAATGATTTTTCAGAAGAGAACTTACATTCCCCCAAGGACTCAGGAATTGAATAAGTGGGTGTTTGAGAAAGACAAGAGCATTCTGTGCCTTGAGAATATTGAAGGGCCATTTCCTGAACCCTGGTATGCTCTATTCTCTAGGGTCCTTTAAACTTCTTTAGAAAAGCAAGTTGGGACAGAATCACTTCAGACAGTTATACAAAATAGATATGCCTGAAAGGGACATAAAGAGGAAAGACTGTCAAGAGAAGAATTAGAAGGAGAAATAAGAATAGTGTGTGTATGGGACCATAGAAGAATGAATGGTATAATTAATGTGGTTTTTTTTTAAATTCAAAATGCATGACTATTACATCAAAGATACATCTTGAGTGGTTATCAAGAAAAAAATGGCTAAATATAACTGCCAAAAATCGGCACCCTGCTCAGAAGATATTACAGGCAATTTTCAACAAACAGTCAAGATTTGGAAGAGTTAATTCCAAACTTACACCAACTGCTCCAGAGAACTGGCAAATAGGTAATCCACCTGAATTTGCTTTATAAGGCTGAGATAATCTTGGTGTCAAACTGGACAAAGGCAGATGATAAAAATTATATGGCAATCTCATTTATGGATGTAGAGGTAAAATTAAAAAAAAAAATTAACAAATTGATTTCAGCAATATATGAGCAAAGTCAGTACTGCTTGGGTATATTCCAGGAATGCTGGCATGGCTTAATATTAGAAAATATTTAAAGTAATTCACCTCATTAACTCATTAAAGGAGATGAACCATAAAATCACTTCAATAGATTCAAGAAAAATGTTTGCTAAATTATTTTTTTTTAAACTAATAGAAAACATAAAACCCTGAGAAAAAAATATATATAGGTAAGCATTTTAATAAACCTGAATTTCAGAAGGGTGATATTTTATACATGACACAGAAACACAGATTATAATATAATGAATTCTATTTCAGAGACACCATAAAAATTAGAATATATTTGCAATACATATAGCAAACAAAAGACTAGGATTCACAATATATAAAAACTCTGAGCCATACCTCTGTCTTAGCACTAACATGTGAATGTAAATATTTACGTATTCCCCTCAACTTTAAGAAATAGTGAGAACTTGACATGAATTGGGTCTAGATCATTTTTGCATTCCCAGAACCTAGCACAGTACCTGACAAATATTGGTACACAGCCGATGCTTACTGAATGAATAGAAATATTAACTCTGTAGAACAAACCTATTAATCCCCAGCATGTGTGGTCCATCTTGTACAAGATACTATGCTGAATCCTCTTCAGTGATTTAGAAATAGTCAGCCATTCACATCACTTGAGCATTTAGGTTGATATAATACAGTTAGTTCAGTCTGCTTTAACAGAATACCATAGCCTGAGTATCTTAAACAATAAACATTTATTTCTCAAAAGCACCAGAAGCTAGAAAGTCCAAGATCAAGGTATGTGCAGATCCAGTGTCCAGGGAGGGTCGTCCTTCCGTTCTGCTAATGGCAGTCTTCTAGCTGTACCCTCACATGGCCAAATGCAGAGAGAGGGGAAGAAAGTTCTCAGGTGTCTCTTCTCATAAGGGCACGATTCCCATTCATGAGGACTCCACTCTCATGACCTAATTGCCTCCCAAAGGTCCCAACTCTTAAGACTACCTGGCTCAGAGTTAGGGTTTCAACACATGGATTTGAGGGGGTGCACAAACATGCAATCTATAACACAAAGCAACTAGAGGTACTTTAAGCAGAAAAAGAAGTATATACTAAAAAGATAGGGAGAGATTCATAAATTTCCAGGAAGTCTGAAGAATCAAACTCAGAAAATGACAGAAATGAGGAGAGACTTATTAGCCAGAACCACAGTGCAAACAGAAGAACAGAACTAGTCTAGGGAGAACCTGAATGCAGTATCCCTTGCTGCCCACATTACATGCAGGACCCTCACCAATGTGTGGGCTCCTCCTAGTAATTTGACATTCCTGCTAAGCCTGATGCCCATCAGAAAATAAAATTCTTTACTCCCATCAGTAACCCCACATACACATTTCTGGGCTGATGAGTGACTCTACAGACCTTAACCCCCATTTCCCTGGGAGCTAAGAGAATTAAATCTGCGCCCCTATTAACCTGTGGTGACAGACAGGGGTTATGTAAACATGAGTAAAGGATTTAAGTTCTGGGCAACCAAAAAAAATGTTAGATGTCCACTACATAGTCCTTCATACTTTGACCACTGAAACCTTATTTGCCTTCTAGGTCTAAGGTTGTACTTAGTTCAGAGAAGAGAAACAGTTTCTCGGATTCCTCTTAAGAATCCAACCTCAGCAACAGCTTGCTTTTAGCCCAGAGGCTGTCAACATGGGTGGTAATTCTTCCCTAGGAAGTATTTGGAAATATGTGAATGAATTTTTATAAATTCATTGTGAGACTTTAGTAGAATTTCACATTGGGAGAAAGAAGTAAAACAACATGGGTTGGTGGGAATGTAAATTGATACAGCCACTATGGAGAACAGTATGGAGGTTCCTTAAAAAACTAAAAATAGAACTACCATACGACCCAGCAATCCCACTACTGGGCATATACCCTGAGAAAACCATAATTCAAAAAGAGTCATGTACCAAAATGTTCATTGCAGCTCTATTTACAATAGCCAGGACATGGAAGCAACCTAAATGTCCATCGACAGATGAATGGATAAAGAAGATGTGGCACATATATACAATGGAATATTACTCAGCCATAACAAGAAACGAAATGGAGTTATTTGTAGTGAGGTGGATGGAGTTAGAGTCTGTCATACAGAGTGAAGTAAGTCAGAAAGAGAAAAACAAATACAGTATGCTAACACATATATATGGAATCTAAGGGAAAAGAAAGGTCATGAAGAACCTAGTGGCAAGACGGGAATAAGACACAGACCTACTAGAGAATGGACTTGAGGATATGGGGAGGGGGAAGGGTAAGATGTGACAAAGTGAGAGAGTGGCATGGACATATATACACTACCAAATGTAAAATAGATAGCTAGTGGGAAGCAGCCGCATAGCACAGGGAGATCAGCTCGGTGCTTTGTGACCATCTAGAGGGGTGGGATAGGGAGGGTGGGTGAGAGGGAGGGAGATGCAAGAGGGAAGAGATATGGGAACATATGTATATGTATAACTGATTCACTTTGTTATAAAGCAGAAACTAACACACCATTGTAAAGCAGTTATACTCCAATAAAGATGTTAAAAAAAAAAAAAAAAGAGGGGGCCAGAGGAACTGATGGGAAAGGGAGCTCAAGTGAGCTTTCTTGCTCTATTATCTTATTACAATCGTCAAAACTTATCAAACCAAATACCTAAGAATTGTGTATTTTGTTGTATATGAATGAAGCTTCAGTAAAAATATAAAATGAGACTAACCAAAACACCCATAAAAATAAAAATTAAATTAAAAAAACAAAAAAAAAAACAACAACATGGGGAATTCCCTGGCAGTCCTGTGGTTAAGATTCCACGCTTCCACTGCAGGGGGCGAGGTTTCGATTCCTGGCTGAGGAACTAGGATCCTACATGCTGCACAGCACAGCCAAAAAAACAAACAAACAAAAACAAAACAAAACAAAAAACCCAAACAACCTGCAGTGCACAGAACACTCCGTGTAGCAAAGAATGATCCCACTTCCTGTGCCCATACAGTCCTGAGGAATGTTGGACCTCACCACCTGGGTGGGGGGGCAGCTGTCACTGCATGGCCAGTGCCACACTCCACATGTGGGCACAGGGCCAAGCTAACTGGGGCCTTGGGGGATTTCAGAAGCAAACTTCATTATCTGCATCAGGCAAGACGAAGGGAGAATAGATTGTTCTGAAAATATTCCCACAACAGAGTCATATGTTGACTTGGAATCTGGTCTATTGCACTTAAATTTTTCCTGAATTAAGGGGAACCTCTGAGAGTAGTTCAGGCCTCAGGCTATAGACCTACGAAGCCACTAGACTCCCCACTGCTTAACCTACCCCCAGGTGTTGGAGGAAATTTCATCCTCATATGAACTCACTAGCATCTTCATTTCCTTTGCTTTTTAATGCCATCCATGCATGCGTGTGTGTGTGTGTGTTAACACGACAGTCTCTAGGTATTATGTAGCTAGAAGATTTTATTCAATACAGTTCTTTCACATGCTGGGTTGATGTGTACTTCGTAGCACTAAACAGTGGTTGTGTTTACAATTGTGGCCAATTTTGGGGACCATATTATTTACTCTGAATAAAAATAAATAAATAAATATATATATATGTTATAGTCATATATGTATATATATATATATATATATAAACACTCCTAATATATTAGCATCCTTAATCTTAGCATTTAAGGTTTTTCACAATATTATTTATAGAATTGTAAAATAACTAGAATTCTTAGTTATAACTTCCAGCACTCTTTTCCCTATAGAAGTAATAAAAAAGTAGTAACAGTAATAACTAATGTTTGCATAGTGCTTGATGATTTATGAAACATTTTCAAGTCTTACACACCAATGAAGTCGGTATTAGTAATCATGCAGCTGCAATTCATAGGATCAAGTCATGTGAACAGAGCAGTGCATCTTACACAAGTTAGGGCCAAAATATGAGGCCAGGTCTTGTGTCTTTTAAATCTTTGCTCATCACTGCTTACCAATTGCTTCCACTGAAACTTGTTTTGAAAACGCAGACCTCATTCCTAAAAAGAAAGTCCAATTTCTCCTTCTTCTTCAAGGGACAGAAGCCTCAAAAATGTTTATTCTTTACTCATTCAGTATCTTTAAACTTGAGGAAGAGAAAACACAGAAAAAGCAACAACACAATTAGATTAAAAATTATTTCTTTTCTTCCTGTTTACACACATATACTAGTTGCAGGAAAGGCATTCAAGGTGAAATTAGACCATTTAACTTAGAAGAACACGGATAACAAATACCAAACCATTGAACAGAAGCACTGGAAATGTTAATGTGTGTAGTAAGCCTTCTCTGCTGTTTGATGATTTCCTGAGCTGGTGGCAATTTGAACAGCACATAGAAGGAGGACAGTGGAAGAATACACAATAGCTATATTGACCTAAGTTTCAACAAAAAGGATGTTCAGACTACTCAAAGAAAAGACTGTAATAAAGGACATAACATTAAGATATTCTGATGAAAGCATTAACACTAGTTGTGACTTTTCTATAATTAAGAGACATGTCTGGAATCTTTTAGTGCTTAGATTCAGCCTAGTCTACATACCAAGGGTCTGATTTCTTAGATGGGTTTAGCATATTGTTAAATACTGACCTTCTTTACAGAATTTTTATGTGTAAAAATTTAGCGTTAAAATAAAATCAACCATATGATATAACTCATTACTCATCCTGTGTTTGTTGGTGTCAACATTTAAGTAGGTATCAACATTTTTTAGATAAAAGCAATTTTTATACATTTGATCCTAAAAACATGCATGTATATGTATTTTTAGACTATTATTATTATTATTATCACTTAAATATAACACTGAGACTGGCAACAGTTAATTGACTTGTTTAATATAACTCAGCAGCTTGTAAGGAGCAGAGCTGTGGTTCAACCCCGCCTCTCTGACTCCACACCACGAGTTCTTCAGAATCATTGGTCCTGCTGTTTTGCAGCATATCAAGATTTCACCACAATACAAGGTAACCCATTCGTGACCTAAGAGTCAGCTTTCCTTTTCACATTAAACATACTTCCAGAAATGTAGAGCCCCTCCCTGTCATATCCTCTGGTAACCTTAGTCATCCTGTCCTGTGCCAACAACTTAAGTCATTCTATTTCTAGTGCTCTACATGGCTGGCTAATAATGCCCCTCTTTGCAGCTAGATAATATTGCTCTTACTTATTTTCCCAAAATCTCTGAGTGTCGTCTCTGGTCTTTTCAAATTTGGAGAAAAGAAAATAAAACAAGCTAAGCCAGAATTTTGTTCTAAGTATGACATAAAATTCAATTCTCAGTTCCTTAGTGCATGGGAATCATGAAATAATTCTTATTTTTAAAAATTTTCCTATCTTTTAAAATAAAGATCTTGGTCCAAACAAATATTTCTGGGGAATATAGTGGGAAGGTATTCAGCCATATAAATCTTTTCCAAATTTGTGGAGAAAGCTAGGTTAATTCTTAGAATTTTCTCAGTTATGAGATCTTCTTCCCTTCTTTATAATAAGGTTAGCGCCTGTGAAGTATCAACAAAAGACAAACTGAATGCACGTAGAGTAAGTAAGCAAGCATTAACAGCAACAAAAACCAAAATGCTAAAAGCTTTGTTGAAAAGATGACCTCCAACTACCTTCTCCCTAGATCCTATTAAAACAATATGCCTTTCATGTTGCATTCATGTTATCATTATCACATTTTCTAATAGTAAATACTTTATTTTACATGATAAATTTAAATATGTGATATAATCATTATATCACAGAATTCCATAAAGAGACCCTGGTATCTAAGAGCATTATAAATGAGTTTGTGATCCACTGAACTAGATATCAAAGATCTCCCATGGTAGTAGTGGTTTATAAGTATGCAATGTGCTTTTGGAAATCAAACCTGTCCTAGCAATCAGATATGATAATCCCCATATGCACAAATTGAAAAAGTTAAAAATAAAGACATCAAGATTTTCAGCATGACCAAACTCTAGAGAAGGGGAAGTGGCCCCTCAAGAATATTTGCACTTTATTTTTGCAAATGGTGGGGCTCCAAAGCATCTACATGTTGATGGGCAGATAGTAAACACATAAAACTAGGCACACTGAAACTACTATTGCGTTACCGAGTCTAAGTGCTGTGCCACACACTGTGCAATTCACAGCACGTTTCAAATACCTTCTGTTCTCTAGTGTAGTGTGTGAAAGTGTGGCAAACATTCAGTTACAGTACACAGAGTTAAGTCCTGCAATATTAGTACCTGTTAGACCGTCCTGTGAGAGTATGGGAGAGAAAATGATGGGGAATTATTAAGCTCGAAAGCTTTAAAGGAAGTGTAGGAGACAAAGAAGTCAAGGAAGATGGAAGGGTGGGGGCTGGAAGCAGAGAAACAAGATAAAGGCTATTGTAATAACTAAGATATGATAAGTGTCTGAACAGAATCAGTGGAAGTGGGCTTGAAAATGCGGGACCTGATGTGAATGAGTTTTAGATGATAAAAGTAACATTTTCTGCCAGAAAAATATGGCACAACTAATGAACAAGCGTACTTTGGTGCAACTTCCAGAGTAAGAAAGAGGTACTTAAAAGAGGTAGGAGTTTGTGGGAAAGGAAATCTGGTTTGAGACAATGGATTTTGAGGGGCTTGAGGGACATACAAGTAGAGATAACTAATCAGCAATGACTCTCTAGTAACAGACCACCAATGGGAGGACTTTAGGACCCATCCCTCCACTTGTCCTTCTCTTCCACTCTCTCTCCAAGTTAGGACTTTCTTGTATGAACCATTTTACTGAAATGATATAAATTCTCCCTCTCTCACCGCAGACTGAAGTTTGATGCTCAGAAATAAAGCATGATGCAAAGTTAGAAGCTTAAGAAATGTGGCTGATTGGGATTGACATATACACACTAATATGTACAAAACAGGTAACTAATAAGAACCTGGTATATAAAAGAATAAATAAATAAAATTTTAAAAAAATGTGGCTGAGACCATATATCTAGTTTGCTGGGAACAGTTCTGGTTTAAGTATTGCCCTAAGGTAATCATTAACAGCACCCTCTTTCTCTTTCAAAAATGTCCTGGGCTAGTCATCTGTGCCATTATCATCATCAACATCATCATCATCACCACCACCATCATCATCATCATCTTGGTGATACTGATAATTTTTACTTTACATAGTCTCTAATCATTTAAAAGCATGTTCATATGCTTTGTCTGTTTTAACCCTTACAATAATCCTGTGGGCAGGTGGGGGCAATATTTGTCCCATTTTCAAATAAACTGGGGTTTCAATCAGATGGATCTTTGGTACAGAAGCAGAGCTTGAATCCATGTTTTTGTGAGCACGTCTGTGAGTTTTTCCACTATACCATACTGCTTTCTTAACTTCTTGATAATATCATGACTTTTTGACTTTATGATCTGGTGGGGTGAAAAATCTGAAAACCCCAAACTCATGGGGGATTATGTGGTAATACAGCACAAATATTAACAGGGATATTTTAAAAGACCCCCCCCCCCCACTTGGTTCACAAATTCACATATCTATGCGCAGATGTTTCCTCTTGCTAACCATGCCCTCTTCCTCCTTATCAGCCTGAAGGCTGAAGTCAGCAACTATTCTTCACTCCTTCTGCCTGGGCAGGGCAATAGGAAATTCTTTTTCAAAATCCTCAAAGAGGCATCATATATAAAAGGAAATCCTATGAGAGGAAACAAAGTTTTGAACAAAGAACCAAAACTTTTAATACTTGACACTGAAAGATATTTTTTTGTTTTAAACATTTTTCTACTATTTTTTTTTAAATTTAATTTTATTTATTTATTTATGGCTGTGTTGGGTCTTCGTTTCTGTGCGAGGGCTTTCTCTAGTTGAGGCAAGCGGGGGCCACTCCTCATCGCAGTGTGCGGGCCTCTCACTATCGTGGCCTCTCTTGTTGCGGAGCACAGGCTCCAGATGCGCAGGCTCAGCAATTGTGGCTCACGGGCCTAGTTGCTCCACAGCATGTGGGATCTTCCCAGACCAGGGCTCGAACCCGTGTCCCCTGCATTGGTAGGCAGATTCTCAACCACTGCGCCACCAGGGAAGCCCGACACTGAAAGATATTACACACACATATATATGTTTCTTTCCTAGTTCACAGAATGTAACTACTAATCTTCCCTCATTTAATTTTCACTTCATAAGTTAAGGGTACCGACAGGTAGGAGGGAACCTTCTTCTCTCAGCAGCTCTTCAGATTTTGAACTGCAAACTTTCCCCATTTAGTACCCATTTTCTCTATGATGAAATTATGTTCCCCAATGTGTGTGAAATGGTACCTTTTAAGAAGTGCATCTTGGGCTTCCCTGGTGGCGCAGTGGTTGAGAGTCTGCCTGCTAATGCAGGGGACACGGGTTCGTGCCCTGGTCTGGGAAGATCCCACATGCCACGGAGCAGCTGGGCCCGTGAGCCACAATTGCTGAGCCTGCGCGTCTGGAGCCTGTGCCCCGCAACGGGAGGGGCCGCGATAGAGAAAGGCCTGCGCACCGCGATGAAGAGCGGTCCCCGCACCGCGATGAAGGGTGGCCCCCGCTTGCCGCAACTGGAGAAAGCCCTCGCACGAACCGAAGACCCAACACAGCCAAAAATAAATAAATAAATAAATAAAAAAAGAAAAATCCTTGGGGAAAAAAAAATAAATAAATAAAGAACACCTTTAGAATTTAAAAAAAAAAAAAAAAAAAAAAAAAGAAGTGCATCTTGCTTGCCCTGGAGAAGTCTTTGGGTTTTATCTCATATCAAACTGTGAAAATGTGAGGTCAGTCTCTATCTTTAAAAGACCAAAAGCTATTTGACCTTGAAGATGACATTTCTTCTCACTGAGTCTCAGTTTCCTTATCCTGAGCTCTGCAATCTTATTTTGTTGGGCTCTGCTGGCCATTTCTTCCCTTTTGCATCTACTCAACTCAGCCAGTGTGTGAACTCAAAAACAGCAATAGACCAGACATAAGTGTATGAGGGTCGCTGTGTTCTAATAAAACTTTATTTACAAAAACAGGTGGCAGGCTGAATTTGGTCAGTAAACCGTAGTTTGCTAACTCTCTTATGGGGAAAATATCTACTTCACAAAGTTTTTGTAAGAATTTCATTGCCTAAAATATGGGATGCTCTTGATAGAAGGTCTGATGTTATTAAATATGAGAGCTAATTCCTCCTTCTTTCCAACTCACAGCAGTTCTCTTTGAGTGAGACAGCAGGGGGCCCTTACAAAATGGAATGCCGTTGGCTGATATTTCCTATCTGTAGCAAGTCTTTTTTGTTGTTTCCTTCTAATGTTAATATTTTGGGAGAAAAAAAATAGGGAGCTGAAGATACAGAGTTACTAATCCAACAAACTTAAGAACAAATTTGAGCTCTATTTGGTGTCATTTCCCCCCACATTTATTCTTTTAAAAATGTTACTTAAGAACAGCTTTTTTAGTGAAATTTACAGCAGACATATAAAGAAGCTTGCGGTTTGGGCCAAAGGTCCAACTAACAGCTGTGCATCTTTGTTCAAGTAACAGTAATAATGAAGAATCAGCCTCACAGGCATTTATTATTTTAAACTTGACCTCTTGTCCCTGCATTTCATGTCCTCCCTTGCTCGCCTCAGAGAGAAGTCACTAGACCTGCCCCTTCGTTTCTCTGAATGGGTGTAGTGTTCTTTAGAGCTTGTCCCCTTGACCTCAGGTTCACAATTACTTTTTTAGTGTTCTTACATATCTCATTTGAGTGTGTGTGTTTTTTTCCCCCAAGTACCTTTAGTGTATTAATGCAAAAGACAAATTAATACACTAAAATACAGTAAGTTGAAGTAAAAACACAAGATTGCAGTCAAATGATTTCAGTTCAAGTTCTGACTGTAACGCTAATTATTTGCCTGAACTTGAAGAGACCGCTTCCCAGAATGAGTCTCAGGTTTCTCATCTGTGAATGGGCATAGAAAATATAAAATGGACACTAGCTATAAAGACACCATGAAATCGCTGGTTATTTATTTCTCAACAATAGCTGTTATTAAAATAAAAATAACAGCTGTAATTTAAATAGCCTCATTGTGGGCCAGGAAGTATACTAAGCATTGTTCATAAATTTACTTATTAATCTTCATAACAAATGTGTGAAGTAATTATTTTTCTGCCCATACTCCAGATGAAAAACAACAAAACCCAGTGATGAGGTGATATGCCCAAGTCTCATATTTAGTGGATAAGCTGGGGTTGAAACAGTGTAATATTGGACTCCAAAGTTCTTCCTCTTAAGCAAAATAGAACTTGAAGTGACAAAAAAGTTTACTTCTTTATCAAAAGAGAGAAGACCTACCCATTCTGCGTTAGCCTTACACAATATTTTAGTTTAAATTAAAAAATAACACTGTAAAACAGGTTTCTTTTTTTAAATATTTTATTCTAAAAAATAAATAAGCACATATACAGATAATTTACCAAGGGGTATTTTCAAAGATCACCAGGATATGATCTGGACCATAATTTATAAATGCAACTTTATCAAAAATGGTTATATTAAATAGAAAAAAATATAAGTAAGAATACAACAATTTTGAATAATGAAATCAAAGGGTTAAAATGAATATTGGTAGAGAAAGAGAGAAAGAAAGAAAAACTTACACAATAAAAAAAATTGATCTTTAAGAATATTTATAAATTTCAATCACAAGTTATACTATAAAACAAGCCTCTTTTCTTCTTTATTGAAGTATAGTTGACTTACAACATTGTATAAGTTTTAGGTGTATAACACAGGGATTTGATATTTTTATACATTACAAAATGATCACCATGATAACTCTAGTTACCATCTGTCACCGTACAAAGCTATTACAGTATTATTGACTGTATTCCCTATGCTGCACAGACAATCCCAGTGACTTATTTATTTTATAACTGGAAGTGTGTACATCTTAATTTCCCTTACCCATTTTACTGATACCTGTGTTCCCATCTTACCTAGTTATCTCCAGTTTGTTCTCTATATATGAGTCTCATACTGTTTCATTTTTATGGTTCCTTTGCTTTGTTTTTTGTTTTGCTTCTACATGTAAGTGAAATCACATGGTATTTATTTTACTCCCACTGACTTACTTCACCTAGCATAATACCCTCTAGGTCCATCCATGGTGTTGCAAATGGCAAGTTTTTATTCTTTTTTATTGCCATTTTAGGTATAAAGTGTTTTGGTGAGGACATCTTTGGATTCGTCTTGTTTGGGACTCTCTTTACTTCTTGGACATAGATGTCTGTTTTCTTTCCCAGGTTAGGGAATTTCCAGGTATTATTTCTTCAAATGAATTTTCTGCCCCTTTCTTTCTCTCCTCTCCTTCTGGGACCTTTATAATGCAAATATCAGTATTTGATGTTGTCCTGGATGCCTCTTAAACTATCTTTTAATTTTTTTTTTTCTTTTTTCTGTTCAGCTTGCATGATTTCTACTACTCTCTCTTCCAATTCACCTATCTGTTCCTCTGTACATCTAATCTACTGTTGATTCCTTCTAGTGTATTTATTTATTTATTTATTTATTTATTTTTATTTATGGCTGTGTTGGTTCTTCGTTTCTGTGCAAGGGCTTTCTCTAGTTGTGGCAAGCGGGGGCCACTCTTCATCGCGGTGTGTGGGCCTCTCACTATCGCGGCCTCTCTTGTTGCGGAGCACAGGCTCCAGACGCACAGGCTCAGTAGTTGTGGCTCACGGGCCTAGTTGCTCCGTGGCATGTGGGATCTTCCCAGACCAGGGCTCGAACCCGTGTCCCCTGCATTGGCAGGCAGATTCTCAACCACTGTGCCACCAGGGAAGCCCCTAGTGTATTTTTAAATTTCAGTTATTATATTCTTCAGCTCTGTTTTGTTCTTCTGTATATCTTCTAACTCTTTGTCAATATTCTTACTGTGTTCTTTTCCTAAGTTTGTTGAGCATCTTTATGATCCTTACCTTGAACTTTCTATTGTATAGATTGCTTATCTCCACTTAGTTCTTCTTTTGGGGTTTTGCCTTGTTCCTTGTTCTGGAACATATTCCTCTGTCTCCTCTTTTTGCCTAACTCTCTGTACTTATTTCTAGGTATTAGGTAGGTTAGTTACATTTTCCAAACTTGGAGAACTGGCCTTATGTACAAGATGTCCTACGGGGTCTGGCAGCACACTCCCCTCTAGTCACCAGAGCTGTATGTTTAAGGGTGTCCCCTAAGTGGGCTGCATGGGCCCTTCTGTTGTGGCAGGTCTGATTTTTGTGTGTGCACAGGTAGGCGGGGCTGGGCCCCTGGCCTGGTTGGCTCCCAGGCTTTGCCTTGTGCTTGGTTGCTAGGTCTCTGGTCGACAGGGTGACTGGCAGTGGGAGCCAGTGGGGCCTGGGGCTGGGACTGGCCCACTAGTGGATAGATCTGGGTTCCAGGGCAGCTGGCTCTATGGTCCCAAGACTGGTCGTGGCTGCTGGGCGTATAAGCCTCCAGTACTAATAGTCTAGAGGAGGATTCCAAAATGCCACTTACCGGCTCCAGTGTCCTCATGGTAGAATAAGCTCCCCAAATGGCTGCCACCAATGTCTATGTTCCTGGGGGAGTTGCAGTCGCCAACTACCTCTCCAGGAGGCTCTTCAAGATCTGCGAGTTGGTTTGACCCCAGCTTATTTCAAATTACTGCCTCTGCACTGGGAATCTTAAGAGTCTGAGATTTTGCATGTGCCCTTTTTTTTTGTATTCTTCACTTGACTCTTCGTAGAGAACTCATAAAAAACTTAGGAGTTGAACTGAAATATAGAAGGAAATTGAAATTGGCATAAAGCTAAATGAATATACATTAGCCTTTAAGATGTTGTTATTAGCAATGAGCCTTTCTGACTCTTCAATTGCTTAATGAGATGTACTTACTGTTGCTGCAGCAAGGGGCCCAGGGTCCTGAGTTACAGGGAAAACCAGCTAAGGACATAAGAAAACAGACCTTTGAATTACTGTTATACTTTTTAAAGAAGGGCAGAGTTCAATGCTGCATTCTTTTGCTTTGCCTGATCATCTAAAATCCTTCTTCTGTGAGTTCAGGCACCTTATAAACTTTGTCCTGTAATGATCGTATTATCACCCAAACAGGGTTGCCTCTTCACTCTCAGGACAAAGATCTGAATGTTTGAAGACACATTACAAAATAAGGATTTGGGCCAGTCTAAGAATCCTGTTATATTTCCAAAAAGGTATAATTTATTGCCTTTTTAGCTTTGAAGCACTGGACAGAAAGTATTTGCCCCCCCCCCATTTTTATCTCTTTGAGAGATAAGTAAATAAAGAGGTTTATATAAACAAAAAGGACACTAAAAATTGGAGGGTAAAAAAAGAGCATTGGGAGAGGCCACATGATACACTGAGTGTGCAATGAACTAAGTTTGGGCAGTTGCTGGTTTGAGGCTCAGTTGTGTTGCCAAGGTCTTAATTTAGCCACAGATAAACTAGCACATTAAGAAGGAGGGAAGGAACCTACAAGCAAGGCCCTGGTTAGAACCCCAGACTAGTATACCCTCCTGTCACTCTAAAAGCATCTCAGGGTTCCTTAGGCACACTCTCACTTAAACACTGGGGTTTTCTCTATCCTGGTTGGTGATTTGTAAGGGCTTTGGAATTAAACTGAGCAGAAACAGAGAGAGAACTACCAAAAAGGGACCATGCCAACCAGTGAATTAGGTATCACCCTGAAAGGCAGCTGTTCTGAAACTTTATGTCAAGAAGAGGCACTTCTGAAGGCAGCAAAACTGAGTAAACTTATGAAGGTCACCAGCTACAGTATAGTAAGAACTCTTTCCAAAATGGGATGTGGGATGTGTTGGCTTTGTCTAGTTCCAGAATCTGTCCAGAAGAAATAAGGTGTAAGTAAACATGTTCTAAAAGTATACATATTCCAAGATTTGTAATATCCCTTTAACTTGAAATAAAATTCCTAGTTGTTCTTGCTATCTTGAAGGGCAGATTCTTAGTTAACTATTCTGGCACCTGATTTATTATGCGTTGTTTCTCATACTAAGGAGAAGCTCAGTGTGTCTGAGAAACAAGGTCCACTTAATGAATTTGTTCAGAAACAAAAATATAATTACAATTTGTCTGGCATCGCTTGTCTACATTATGTTAACATACATAACAAACATATACAAGTTGTAGGTAATATTGTATGTGGTTACTGTATGTGTATAAAATAACAACACTTCAAATGTGTTTTTTCTCTTGAAAGCGGTGTCCACATTTTACTCTTTGTATTGTGAAGAGCTTAGAATTTTGTCTGCTATTTCTTAGCAGCTCAAAAATGTCATTCTCTTCTATTTCCACCTCTCCTAAAGACTACAAAACTGATTTCCAAATAAGCACCATAGATTCAAAGAAGGAAAATATTAGCTTAATAGCAGAAAAGTAATCTGAGCACAGCACTTGACACAATAGAATATCAGGGATAATTATTTTCTCTACCGCTTTAGGCTTGTTCCTGGCAACTATATTGTCTGAGAATCTTTGGAATTCTTAATTTCAATTCCTTAACTTTTCGAGTCCTCAATTCAGCAATATTCATTTCAATTTTTGATAACATGTAAAAATACTTTTGATTTCTGGTCCTGTCTAAATACTTTTTATTGTGATGGTGTCATCTGAAAACTATGCTGTAAGTGTTTAACACCTTCATGCATCACAGCATGCATTGATGCACACAAATTCTGAGTAATTAAGAAGGTAATTGTGCTGTTAGACTTGTTTTACACAAGACACATCACAACTCAATATGTTAAATTTGAAATAATCTCCCATTGTCTTAGAGGATGAATAATATTCAAATACATATAAGCAGATCTGCAAGGGGAAATGTGGTTACAAAAATGCCTATTTTAGAACAGAGATCCTGTTTGTGCAGTTGCTGTAGACTCTCTGAAATGAATCCGTATTGTGAAAAGAGATTGACAGTTTTTGTTGATAATGTCCATGGGAAAATTTGGCATCTGCATATTTTTCTAGTTAAAGAAGTAATCCTAGAGCACTAATTTACTCTAATGATACATCACTTGGCGTCACAAAAACAGACAACTGAGCTAAGGTCCATTTCCTATTTATGGGATGTAATATACAGCATTCAGTTGAAGTGTTCACTGAAGTTTAAAAAAATAATTCAAACAAATGGGAAGTGAAGACACTGGCACAAGGGCTCTTGCTCTAAATAGCAATTTATATTAAATTACAAATGACATCTACATACAGTTTCTGTCAACATTTGGAAAAACACTTTGTATTCTATTATTGCCTAAACCAAACCCTTTTGCAATTATGTGTTTATAAATCTTTCTCTCCTACTAGAAAGATACTGAGGACAGCAAACATATCACATTTGTTTCTGTATCCCTAGAATCTAGTCCAATGGCTCTTAAGCATTATGTGAATAATGTATATATGTTGAATTAATGAGATAGCTTTCTCTTTCCTAAAGTTTGGCATAACCTCATTTTCCTCAAATACTGATTCTATTCTATATTTTTTCCCCTGCAGATTTCAAAGCACTTCAACTCATTAACCACAAAGATAGCATTTGATCATATAGTATGCATTGTTTGTTAGCTGTTTTATTAGTTATTCAATTGATTAGTTAATTCATTAATATATTAATTCATGTAATAATCAGATATTTCAGGGCTTTTATGTTTTAAGGACAGGCAAAGCACCTGGAAAATAATTTTTAATATCCAAAGGTTTCTAGTTTAGTGCTAAGGACACACACTAGTTGCGTAAATTTGGTCAAGTTACTTAAGATCCCTTTGCTCCAGTTTTCACTATTATTAAATGGAAATGCAGCAAATGCAGCAGCATACTGTATTTGTAGTAAAGATTAAATGAGTTATATAGGTAAGGTGTAGCCATAGAATAAGTACTGTAGAACTGTTTGTCGTTGTTATTATATTAGCTGATCGACAAATTCATACAAACCTTCATGAGATCACATACTTTATGACTGAAGAGAAAGAATTTTAACGATAGTAATCTAAGAAAGATTTTCTCTATTTTCCAAAGTCCATAAAGGGGATTTTTTAAAATAATCATAAAATAATTTAATTGTATAAAGTATGGTGATATATTTAAACACAATTATGAAGAATGAAAGAATTGATTAATCAAGTTACCTGTCCTGCTTAAATACAGTAAGTTGTGAACATACTGAACTGTTTTATTCTAAAACATTTGGCCATTATTCTTCAGACTTTTCGAGGTGGAAAAAAATGGTCAGACCAGCCTCATTTGGGCAGGTTTTTCTTAAATATGCTTACCTGAATTTCAGAACTCATAGTCACAGTGATTTTGATTTTTTTTAATACTTTTAAATTGTTCTTATAAAATAGCAAAGCTAAATGGCAAAGTTTGAGCCATAAAAATAATTTTAGGCCCTTCTCCATTAATTTAGATATATTTTTCAACTAATTTATTTCCTAACTTAAAAAAAAATCTAACTGTATTAGAGTTGACAAAGTATGGGGCTAGAAAGGAATCTGAAAGCCTGGCCTCATGTCCTAGGTCTGTGACTCCCTTACTGTGTTCACCCTGAGCAAGCAAGACTTCTCTGAACCTTCGTGTCCTCATTTGAAAATGTGATGGGCAGAAAAAATAGAAAATGTGAGTAGAGTGCCTCACACATTGTTTGGTACAGTAGATGCACTATGAAGGTTATTTCCATCACCCCCAAGCCTTCTCCTCCTTGGAACTATGATTTATCTACTCAAAACAGAACAATGAGTTTTCATTGCTTTTATTGGAAATCCTAGCATTTCTTTTTCCATAGAAGCTTAATAATTGGTGTCATTGGCAGCCACTTTCTTAAAAATTTATATTTAAAAATCATGCAAGATCCTTAGAAACATCTAATTCCATGTTCCTTCTAGTACTTTAATCATCATTGCCAGAGCCCTGCAATCTGATTGTACACACTTTTTTTGAACATCTCTGTTTTCCAGGAATTGTCTCCTTCCATAGAAAGAGTTGCATTTTAAGTCTATTCATCTCTGCTAAGATCTGAAATTTCCCTCCCCTAGTTTCTCTTCATTAACTCCATCCTCACTCCTCGGGTACCCATATAACAAGTCTGATCTGTCTTTGGATGCCAGCCCTTAGCTGTTATCATCCAGTTGGCCTGCTGCCCTCTTTCACCTTTTCTTCTCTCAGAGGAAGCCTATTACTTGCTGAGATTTGAAACAAGTTATTTACTATCTTTGGACACTCGGTTTATTCAGCTAAAAGTATGGATAATAATATCTGCTTTTCTTGGTTGTGAGGAATAAATAAAATGATATATACCATTCAACAAATATTAGCACCTTTGTGTGCCAGGCATTAGTCTAGCAACTAGGGATTTAAAGGTGAACAGAATGTACAGATTTTCTGCTCTCATGAGCTCACTTTCTTGTGGGGAGGCAGAAACTATACAACCTATAGTGTAGTATAGAAAATAAATAAAATAGTAGGTCAGTAGGTAGGGCTAAGTACTAATAAGAAAAATAGAGTAATAAGCTATTTGAAACATTGGAACATGGGGTATTAAATTTTAGATAGGGTATGCAGGGGAGAATTATTAGCAATGTAATATTTGAATATGCCCGGAGGACTTTGGGAAGGAGGTAGATGGATCTGGGGAGAAAGACCATTTCACGTGGTTGGAGCAGCGAGCATGGAGACCTTGAAGTAGGATTTTGATGACCACCTCTCTCTGACAATAACAATCAGTAAATGTTAATATCTCTTTTTTCTACTGCAGTGTTTTGAATTTAACCCAGTTGTCTCCAAACTTTCATTGATCGTGATTAATTATCAAATTAGAACATGTATCCCCATTTATTCTTACTGTGTATTTGTTTACTTGTGTATAAATTAAATGCATATTCTATTATACCTATATAATATGTATGATATAAAAGCAAAGGGAAGAGGGGAGGGACAATATAGGGGTAGGGTAATAGGAGGTACAAACTATTAGGTATAAAATAAGTTACAAGGATATATTGTACAACTGTGGGGATATAGCCAATATTTTATGATAACTATAAATGGAGTATAACCTTTAAAAATTGTGAATCACTGTATTGTACACCTGTAACTTATACAATATTGTGCAGCAACTATACTTCAATAAGGAATAAAAAATAAAAAAGGAAAAGAAAACAGAAATAATAAGAATGAGAAATACATAAATGAGAATTCTACTATTTTCTTCCAAACTCAGAAATATCTTTTTATATACTCTAAAAGACAAATTGTAGCCCTCTGGATGTAGTTATAATACTTCATCACCTTTATCTTTTTCTATCTTTTTATTTTTCAAAACTATCTTTACATACGTTTCTTTTTTAAAGTTTTTCAAGATTAATCATCAGAGTCATCAGAAGTGGGGCAACTGAAACTTTACCAGAGACTCCCCAGTGTGAAAATTGATTCTTGATCGTTTACTGTTGTTCCTCTGAAAGATCAAAGAAAACACTATATAAAGAGTGAGTCTTACCTTCAAATCAAAATTTGTGAATTAGACTATTTAATACATAGTCTGCTTATACTTTCTGCTTGTTGAAATACCGTGTGCATGAGGGAACTAGGTAAATGTTACAGAAGGGAATTCTTATTTTTTCACTTTACAATCAAATGTAATAAGTTTAGATAAAGAGTTGATATTTCTCTAGTGAGATTACTTGATGACAGGTATTTTGACCCCTCATTTTCAGGTAGAGGAACAGAATATGAAGGAGTCAAATTTTGTCCAAGGTCACTTTTGGAATCAGTAATAAAATTCAGATGTGTAGGTTAACGGTCTGTGTTTTAGTCCCCAAAATAGATAGTTTCATAGAGGAGGACACAGACTGCAGAAAGCTGGTAGACTTAAAAAAGCAACTATGAAATAATGACTATCCTGAAAATAAGTGGTTTCTCTCTTTAAAAACTTGCAAACTCTTGTCAGAGAAGAAAACAAGAGACCTGGAGAGGAGAGGAGCCCTTCCAAGCCCCCTCCTGGGAGGATGGGTGTCCTCTAGGGAGCATTTCAATGTGGACACTCCTGTTGTCCATCTCATAACTGAGACACACTGTAAGCTCACTCTTCAACATGTTCTGAACTTATTTTATCAAATTGGGGGTAATTCACCAAAAAAGTGAATTGTGAATTATTTCTGTGTCCTCAAGAATCACATAAAAAGATCAGGACCATCTTTTCTTTTCAAAACTGACAGGAAGAAGCTAACAACATCTGATTGCTCACCTAGTGTCAACCACATTTCATGTATGAATTCCTCTAACCATCGAAACAAGCTTGAGAGGAAAATGTTATTGTACGCATTTAGAGGTTAGAAAACTAGGGCCAAAAAAGTTATGTACACTGTGCTCACATCCACTTAATGATTTTGTAGTTTCATGCTCAATGACCTGTCTCCTAAACAAAGATACAAATAGTTATACCATGCTTATTTTCTTTATTTATATTTGATGCGTTTTAACATTTTTATTAAGACTCTAATTATTACTAACAATAATTTTATTTTTATTTTATTGAGATATAGTTGATTTACATATTATATTAGTTTCAGGTGTATAACACAATGATTCAAATTTTTTAATAGATTATACTCTACTTATACTTGTTCTAAAGTATTGGCTATATTTCCAGTGCTATACAATGTATCTTTGTAGCTTATTTATTTTAGACACAGTAGTTTGTGTCTCTTAGTCCCCTACCCCTAGGTTACCCCTCTTCCCTTCCTTCTTCCCACTGGAAACTACTAGTTTGTTCTCTATATCTGTGAGTCTGTTTCTTTTTTGTTATATTCACTAGTTTGTTTTACTTTTTTTAGATTCCACATATAAGTGATAACATAGAGTATCTGCCTTTCTCTGTCTGACTTATTTCACTAAGCGTAATACCCTCCAGGTCCATTCATGTTGTTGCAAATGGCAAAATTTCATTCTTTTTTTATAGCTGAGTAGTATTCCATTGTATGTATGCATACATACATACATACATACAATGTATGTATATGTATATATCCCACATCTTCTCTATCCATTATCTATTGATGGACACTCAGGTTGTTTCTATATCTTGGCTATTATAAATAATGCTGCTGTAAACATCAGAGTGCATGTATTTTTTTCAAATTAGTGTTTTCTTTTTCTTTGGATATATACCCAGGTGTGGATCCCTGGATCATATGATAGCTCTATTTTTAGTGTTTTGAGGAACTTTCATACTGCTTTCCACAGTGGCTACACCAACTTACATTCCCACCAACAGTGTGTAAGTGTTCCCTTTTCTCCACACACTCCCCAACATTTATTATTTGTGGTCTTTTTGATGATAGCCATTCTGACAGATGTGAGGATTATCTCATTGTGGTTTCGATTTGCTTTACTTAATGATTAATAGTATTGAGCATCTTTTCACGTGCTCGTTGGTCATCTCTTGTGTCTTCTTTGGAAAAATGTCTATTCAGGCCTTCTACCCAATTTTAATCGAGTTTTTTTTATATTGAGTTGTATGAGTTGTTTATATACTTTGTATATTAACCCCTTTTGGGTCATATCATTTGCAAGTATTACTGGCTGCAAAATAAATATTCCCTTTCAGGCTTTTTTAAAAATTAATTTTTATTGGAGTATAGTTGCTTTACAATATTGTGTTAGTTTCTGCTGTACAGCAAAGTGAATCAGTTATACATATACATATATCCCCTCTTTTTTAGATTTCCTTCCAATTTAGATCACCACAGAGCACTGAGTAGAGTTCCCTGTGCTATACAGTAGGTTCTCATTAATTATCTATTTTATACATAGCAGTGTATATATGTCAATCCCAATCTCCCAATTCATCCTCCTTTTCAGTTTTTTCAGATGAATCTCCCAAACTTAACCTGACCACTACCAAACATTTCAGTATTATTTTCTATAGAAACAGCTCAGGAACATAAGGTGAACATACCATTTTGCTAAATAAATCATATTTGGGGACCCATTTTACTTTAACCAGTATCCAGTAATAGAACTCATCAGAGTAACCCAGTTGACATAATGAGATATAATTATCCATCCCAATTGTTCATTTAAAATTGTAATTGCAATTCAAATTACTGTACAATTTAAAAAATCATAACATATAATTGTCATCTTTCAAGATGTATATATTATGAAGTAAGAGTATTTTGTTTCTTAACTTATGTGAGTTTGTTGCCCTACAAACCCCTTATTATCCAAATAACAAATATTTGTTTATGGTTCATCCTTTCAATAACATATGGCCTGCATTCAGTTTGATACCACACTCTTAAAAAGCCACCATAAATATCTGCAAACAAAATCAACATGTTCTGGTGCATTGAGATGCTATTCTATATGTATAATTTAATCGGTATACATTGGTTTGCTTAGGCCAGACAGATACATTATTTGTCCATAAGATTCATTTATTTATCCTGTATATTGAGGAGTTTGTAAACCTATAATGTAGGGGTTCAAGAAATGGATTCTGGAGTTGCTTGCCAGGGATTTTGTGCATTGGTAAAGTCTACAAGAGAATGATGGTTATAGAAGTTTCAAGGTGAGGCTTGAAACTTGAAACTTGAAGTGGATAAATTTTTAAAGCTAGAGAAATGAAGGGCTTTCCAATGAATGGCACATGTGGTCAGTAAGGTATTATTTTGCTAAGCTGACATAACAGAGTACCACACACTGAGTGGCTTAAACCACAGAAATGTATTATCTCACAGTCTGGAGGTTAAAGTCCAAGATTAAGGTGTTGACAGGGTCAGTTCCTTCTGAGGACTATGAAATAATATGTTCCATGCCTCTCCCCTAGCTTCTGGTACTTTGATGGCTACCTTTTGTATTCCTTGATATGCAGAAACATCACTTCAATCTCTGCCTTCATTTCCACATGGCATTCTCCCCATATGTGTGTCCCGTCTTATAAGGACACAAATAATATTGGGTTAGGAGCACATCCTCAAGAAGAGCCTGAGAATAGCTTTCAGAAAGTACAAAGTTTTATTGGGAGAGGATTTTATTTTATTTTATTTTATTTATCTTTTTTTTTTTTTTTTTTCTATTTATGGCTGTGTTGGGTCTTCGTTTCTGTGTGAGGGCTTTCTCTAGTTGCGGCAAGTGGGGGCCACTCTTCATCGCGGTGCGTGGGCCTCTCACTATCGCGGCCTCTCTTGTTGCGGAGCACAGGCTCCAGACACGCAGGCTCAGTAATTGTGGCTCACGGGCTTAGTTGCTCCACGGCATGTGGGATCTTCCCAGACCAGGGCTTGAACCTGTGTCCCCTGCATTGGCAGGCAGATTCTCAACCACTGCGCCATCAGGGAAGCCCCTATTTTATTTATCTTTATTTTTATTTTATATTGGAGTATAGTTGATTAACAGTGTTGTGTTAGTTTCAGGTGTACAGCAAAGTGATTCAGTTATACATAAATATCTATTATGTATCTATTCTTTTTCAAATTCTTTTCTCATTTCAGTTATTACAGAATACTGAGCAGAGTTCCCTGCTGCTATACCATAGGTCCTTCTTGGTTATCTGTTTTAAATATAGCAGTGTGTACATGTCAATCCCAAACTCCCAATCTATCCCTCCCCCCCAACCTGGTAACTATTAGTTTATTCTCTAAGTCTGTGAGTCTGTTTCTATTTTGTAAAAAGTTCATTTGTATCATTTTTTTTAGATTTTGCATATAAGCAATATCATATGATATTTGTCTTTTTCTGTCTGACTTACTTCACTTAGTATGATAATCTCCATGTCCAAACATGTTGCTGCAAATGGCATTATTTCATTCTTTTTAATGGCTGAGTGATATTCCATTGTATATATGTACCACATCTTCCTTACCTATTCATCTATCAATGGACATTTAGGTTGCTTCCATGTCTTGGCTACTGTAAAAAACCATACCACAATGAATATTGGGGTGCATGCATCCTTTCAAAACATGTTTTTCTCTGGATATATGCCCAGGAGTGGGATTGCTGGATAATATGGTAGACTTCAGACTATACTACAAACCTACAGCCATGAAAACAGTATGCTACTGACACAGAAACAGAAGTATAGATCAATGGAACAGGAGAGAAAGCCCAGAAATAAACCCACACACTTATGGCCAATTAATCTATGACAAATGAGGCAAGACTACAGAATAGAGTAAAAACAGTCTCTTCAATAAATGGTGCTGAGAAAACTGGACAACTACAAGTAAAAAAATAAAATTAGAACATTCTTTAATACCATACACAAAAATAAACTCAAAATGGATTGAAGACCTAAATGTAAGACGGGATAGTATAAAACTCTTAGACAAAAATATAGGCAGAACACTCTCTGACATAAATCCCAGAGTAATAGAAATAAAAACAAAAACAAATGGGACCTAATTAAACTCAAAAGCTTTTACACAGCAAAGGAAACCATAAACATAACGAAAAGACAACCCACAGAATGGGAGAAAATATTTGCAATCAACTCGACTGATAAGGGATTAGTCTCAAAAATTTTCAAAAAGCTCATGTGGCTCAATATCAAAAAAACAAACAACCCAATCAAAAAATAGGCAGAAGATCTAAATAAACATTTCTCCAAAGAAGACATACAGATGGCCAAGAGGCACATGAAAAGCTGCTCAACATCACTAATTGTTAGAGAAATGCAAGTCAAAACTACAATGAGATATCACCTCACACCAATCAGAATGGCCATCATAAAAAACTCTGCAAACAATAAATGCTGGAGAGGGTGTGGAGTAAAGGGAAACCTCCTACACTATTGTTGGGAATGTAAATTGGTACAGCCACTGTGGAGAACATTAAGAAGATTCCTTAAAACATAGGCAGAACACTCTATGACATAAATCACAGCAAGATCCTTTTTGAACCAACTCCTAGAAAAATGGAAATAAAAACAAAAATAAACAAATGGGACCTAATGAAACTTAAAAGGTTTTGCACAGCAAAGGAAAACATAAGATGAAAGGACAACCCTCAGAATGGGAGAAAATATTTGCAAATGAAGCAACTGACAAAGGATTAATCTCCAAAATTTACAAGCAGCTCATGCAGCTCAATATCACAAAAACAAACAACCCAATACAAAAATGAGCAGAAGACCTAAATAGACATTTCTCCAAAGAAGATATACAGATTGCCAACAAACACATGAAAGGATGCTCAACATCACTAATCATTAGAGAAATGCAAATCAAAACTACAATGAGGTATCACCTCATACCAGTCAGAATGGCCATCAACAAAAAATCTACAAACAATAAATGCTGGAGAGGGTGTGGAGAAGAGGGAACCCTCTTGCACTGTTGGTGGGAACATAAATTGATACAGCCACTATGGAGAACAGTATGGAGTTCCTTAAGAAACTAAAAATAGAACTACCCTATGACCCAGCAATCCCACTACTGGGCATATACCCTGAGAAAACCATAATTCAAAAAGTCATGTACCACAATGTTCATTGCAGCTCTATTTACAATAGCTAGGATGTGGAAGCAAACTAAGTGTCCATCGACAGATGAATGGATAAAGAAAATGTGGCACATATATACAATGGAATATTACTCAGCCATAAAAAGAAATGAAATGGAGGTATTTGTAATGAGGTGGATGGAGTTAGAGTCTGTCATACAGAGCGAAGTAAGTCAGAAAGAGAAAAACAAATACAGTATGCTAACACATATATATGGAATCTAAGGAAAAAAAAAAAAAAAGGCCATGAAGAACCTAGTGGCAAGACGGGAATAAAGACACAGACCTACTAGAGAATGGACTTGAGGATATGGGGAGGGGGAGGGGTGAGATGTGACAGGGTGAGAGAATGTCATGGACATATATACACTACCAAATGTAAAATAGATAGCTAGTGGGAAGCAGCCGCATAGCACAGGGAGATCAGCTCAGTGCTTTGTGACCACCTAGAGGGGTGGGATGGGGAGGGTGGGAGGGAGGGAGATGCAAGAGGGAAGAGATATGGGAACATATGTATATGTATAACTGATTCACTTTGTTATAAAGCAGAAACTAACACACCATTGTAAAGCAATTATACTTCAATAAAGATGTTTAAAAAAAAAAAAAGAAATGGCCATTGACAGATGAATGGATAAAGAAGATGTGGTACATACATATAATGGAATATTACCCAGCCATGAAAGGAAATGAAACTGTGTCATTTGTAGAAATGTGGATGGACCTAGAGTCTATCATACAGAGTGAAGTAAGTCAGAAAGAGAAAAACATATATCGTATATTAACGCATATACATGTGGAATCTGGAAAGATGGTACAGATGAACCAATTTGCAGGGCAGGAATAGAAATGCAGACACAGAGAACAGGCATGTGGACACGGGAGGGGAAGGGGAGGGTGGGACGAACTGGAAGATTAGGTTTGACATAAAAACACTACCATGTGTAAAATAGCTAGCTAGTGGGAACCTGTGGTATAGCATAGAGAGCTCAGCTCGGTGCTCTGTGGTGACCTAGAGGGGTGGGATGGGCTCGGGAGAGGGAGGTCCAAGAGGGAAGGGATATATGTACACATATAGCTGATTCACTTCATTGTACAGCAGAAACTAACACAACACTGTAAAGCAACTATACTCCAATAAAACAAAAAAAACACTGTCAAAAAAAAAAAAAGATGTGGCACATATATACAATGGAATATTACTCAGTCATAAAAAGAAACGAAATTGAGTTATCTGTACTTCATACAGAGTGAAGTAAGTCAGAAAGAGAAAAACAAATACCATATGGTAACACATATATATGGAATCTAAAAAAAAAACTGGTTCTGAAGAACCTAGGGGCAGGACAGGAATAAAGACGCAGACATAGAGAATGGACTTGAGGACACAGGGAGTGGGAAGGGACGAAGTGAGAGAGTGGCATGGACATATATACACTACCAAATGTAAAATAGATAGCTAGTGGGAAGCAGCCGCATAGTACAGGGAGATCAGCTTGGTGCTTTGTGACCACCTAGAGGGGTGGGATAGGGAGGGTAGGAGGGAGACTACAAGAGGGAGGAGATATGGGAATATAGGTATATGTATAGCTGATTCACTTTGTTATAAAGCAGAAACTAACACACCGTTGTAAAGCAATTATACTCCAATAGAGATGTTAAAAAAAAGATAGAAAAAAAAATAGAGCTACCATATGAGCCAGTAAGTACAAAGCTTAAAAAACAAACAAACAAAAACTAATTAGCCGCTGTCCTGGTTCCTATCTTTTTTCTCAGTTTGTTCATTTGGCACCTTGACTGGTCAGGGTCCTAGAAGAAAAGAAAAAAGGAGTGATGGACTACAGAAAAAAGGATAACGAAGGGACTTTTTATAAATGTGTGGACAGGGTAAAGGAAATCAACAATGGATGATGGATTACCCTCAGGCTTTCCAATAGGAGGAAGCATTTATAGCTGCAGGGGCAAGGGGGTGGGTATTAGAAACCAGGAAGACTGTTCCATGTAGGAAAGGGTCATCCAACAAGAGCCTTTGAAAGAGGAATGCAGTTACCACCAAAGTGATCATCTTGCCCTCAATTGTATGGTTAAAATTCTTTGTAATGACATCTAGGTCTAGTGTTTTATTTGTGGCAGAGGATTTAAATATTGACTCAGTTTTCTTTTTGGCTATTAAACTAGTCCATTTTTTAAAAATAGAAATAGTTGCAATAAGTTCAGTTTTCTATAAATATTATCTAGGTTTTTAATTGATTGGCATATAATTTTCATAATATCCCATTGATCACTAAAATATCTATAGTTTTATTTTCTTTTTTATTAGTATTTTTATTTTACACCTTTCTATTTTTATTTGTTACTCTTGACAGTGATTTACCATTTTTTTGTTCTTTTTTAAGAACCAAATATTGGCTTTATCACCCTCTTTTGATTATTTACTGTTTTATTTCATTACTTTTAGCTTCTATATTTGTTATTCTCTTCCTTGTTCTTGATTTAGTTTAATTCACTTTGGTTGTGTTTCACAAATTTTGCTCTCAAATATTTTCTTTATTATTCCATTATACATTTTCTAATTTCTTTTAAAATTGTGGTACACTAGCTATTTAGAAGAATGTGGTGTTGCTATTATTGGTCATCAGAAATCATAATGTGTGAGAATCAGTTTTTTGTTGATGATTGCTTTATGACAAAGAAATCTAATCACATTTTGTTATTGTTTTATGGGTGATTGAACATAATGTATCCATCAACTCTTCCTTTGATAATTAGATCAAAATTATTAAATATCTTTTTAAAAATCTTTTGTTTTATTACTTTTTTTCATTTTCTCTCAAATGAAATTGATTTCTCCTAAATTGATCCTTGCCTTTCAAAATAGCCTGAAACATAGTTTGATTAACTACATGGTAAAGAAGAAACACTTGAAATACTCATTTTGCTTGCTAATTTTAAATGAAATAGATTATGTGGAATGGGTCATGAGTTGATTAACTTTTTTAACAATTTTTCATTAAAAATAAATTTACAGATGACATTGTAGAAAAATAAATTTAAAATCAGTATATCCTTAACCTTGATTTATATAGTGTTAATATTAAACATCTTTTTTTCAGAATAATTTGAAACAAAGTTTCAGACACTGTGATAGTTCACCCCTAAATAGCATTAACAGATCTAAGAAAATAACAATTGTATAATATCATTGAGTATACAGTAAGGTTGCCAGATAAAATACACAGCACTGAGTTAAATTTGAATTTCAGATAAATAACAAATAACTTTTTAGTATAAGTATATCCCAAATATTGAATGTCACACACTTATATTAAAATACAATACTAAACTACATTGTTTTATGTAACTCAGATTTAATTAGATGCCCTATATTTTTATTTGCTAACTCTAGTAACTCTAATATACAATTGATATTCAAATCACCAGTTAACCATTTCTCTTACAGTTATTTTCATTTTTAAATTTCTGGATCCAATCAAGGTTCATATATTGCATGTGATTGTTATGTCTTTTTGGGTTCTTTTAATGTATAAACTAATTCTATAATTTAATCTAGATGTTTTGTATTGTTTTAATTTTACTGTTTCATAATGACTTTTTAGAAGACTCTAGGCCAGTTGACATGTAGACTATCCCACATTCTGAATTTTTCCAATTGTTTCCTTTTGATTATGTTAAACACTTTTTCAGGAATACTTCATAAGTGATTTTCTAAGAGGCAGAACATTCTGGTTACATGATACGTGTAAAATACCTACTATAGATGGAGTCCTTAGCATGTTATCCTACTTAATTCTTAGAACAACTCTTTAAGATCAGATAGATAACTCCCACCATCTCAGATATTTGTGCCTTCATCTGTCTCCTTGGCCATTTAACTACTTGTTTCATCCCAGTTACTACTTAAACATCAAACTCTATGAGCTGAAATGCAGATTCCATGGACCCAACCCAAGAGGCCTCGCCCTTTGCTGGTGTCACATGCCTCTTCCATGTTGTCACTGAGGTGTGACAGGCTCTGCTCTGTGCCCACACATGTGCAACCCATGAGATAATGGCCTGCAGCATGAACTTGACCAGTGGGAAACTGGAGTCTGTGGATATTTCTTCTTCTATGACTAATGTCTTCTAGCTCTCTTCAGATGTACTGTTCTAAGAAAAGGCAGTTCATATGACCTCTTGGAAGGCGGCCCCACATGCAAGCAATTGGTTGATGTCGATAACACTCACTCCTTCCCTACCGCACTCTCTCTTTACTTGACATCTGTTTCCCTGATATTGCATGCCTTTATAAAATAATTGCTTTCAACTTTTGCCTCAATTTTGATTTCTGGGTATCCTAAACTAAGATAAATGAGGAGAATTGTGCTCAAAAAATTAAGTAACATTCTAGGAATTAGTTTAAAAAAGTAGTAAAGCAGATTTTATTTACTTTTTTTTTAAATTCTAGGGCTATTTTTTTCTAAAATTACAACTCTTTCTCCTGCATCATCGTCTTTGTGACTTTTAGAGAAAATGCAGTTTTTCTAAATTCTTTAAGTTTGATTTTGAGATTTTATTTTTTCGTTTGTGTTTCCTTTTAAATATATTTCGTAATAGGAACATGGAACATGGTCAGATTTTGAAGTTCTTTCCATGTGCTTCATGCCTCTGGGTAAGAGCAGCAGCTCCTTAAATCTTTGGGAGAGAGAAAACAATTAGGTTATCATCATAACCTCTTGGTGTCAAAGGAAAGTTTGATCCTATTGTTAAGTGCTGATGTTTTTGGTGTTAACTGCTAAACATTAAGGAGTTCTGTCCTCACTGCCAGAGGCTTATCAGTGTTAAATTCTTCTCAGCCTGCTTAATCATAATCAGCTTAAATGAAGGAGGGGTGGTGGACCCTAGTGTTTTCAAATCTGAACCAAGTCTGCTATTTAAAGTGAGAAGATGCAGTAGTGACACTTCTCAAAGAAATGTTCTACCCAGCAGTGATATCATGCCCCAGATAATGAGCTTCAGCAATCACCTGGACCTTGATGAGTCATCTTCAAGAGAAAAAAAACCAAAAACTTAAATTGTTGAAAAAAGCTATAGACAAAATGATATGAGGTACATATTTTGGGTCTTCTGCTCCTGAACTGAGCCCTTCTCTGTTCTCAGTGAGGTTAGGCCAAGGAGCTACAATGAGTTGACTCCAAAGTCCTCATACAGAGGATGGATAGAAATACATATGAGGCAAGATTTTTTATGAGATGATTATTACGGAATCTGGATGATAACTACATTTTTTATTACGCTATTTTGTCTATTTTGGATATTTTTGAATGGTTTTAATTAAAACTGTTAAATGAAAAAAAAAAAAAAACACCTCAGTCCTCATATATTCTGTTCTCACTGTGCAAAGTAACCACTCTAAAGTCAAGTGGAGCTGTCATCAGCAGCACAAATTGCATTCAATTTGATATGTGTGTGTGTGTGTATGCAATCATACACAATTAATTATAACATGTATAGTACAAATTTTGAAATAGGCTAGCTTACTAATTGCTAAAGAGGTGATTGCTCTACCAGCAATTCACATTTTGATTTGGGGCAAGCAACATGCCTGGTTTATTCCTCAATTTTCCTATATGTAAAACAATGGCAGCTGGGACACATGACGTCTATGTTGTTTCTCAGTTCTTAAATTCATTTTATAACATGATTTGCAAAGTAAAGACATATGTACTCAACAGGAGAAACACATTGATGTACTCTTCAGTACCCAGTGTGTAATTGATATTCTTTCATTGACATTCAACAAGATTAATCAAAGAATAGGATTTTATTAGCTTTATCACTAAGAAAGATGTGGTGGATCTCACCTCAGGCTTAGGTGGGTACGTAGATTCCAAGCTCTGCCTTCTCATAGCTCTGCCCTTTTTCTCTGTGCTGGGCTCTTACCCACCTGCTGCAGATTGATAATTTTACACATGTTAGAGAATATGGCCAAATGCTTCCCCAGCTTCTCATCCCATGATCACCAACATGGGAGGCTTTTGGAACTGATATTAGAACCATCCCAGGGTGAATTTGGATTGGCCTGATTTAGGATATGTGTCAATCCCCAAAGCAATCACTTGGGTTGTGTTGACCATATTCCATGATAGTCTAGATCAGGATGACCCATCCACCCTGTAGAAAAAAAAATGATATGAAGCCAGACAAATTAGTCATTAACAGAGATTAACTAGATTTATTCTTATAATAATAAGTCTTCAAGTAAGTGAGCCATTATGGTTAATCCAATATAAATTGCACTATATTGCTTACAAATAAGAGCTATGATACAGTGTCTTGAAGTCTTATCTCCTACCACTTATACCTATCCTGTATCCTTCTCCACCCACATCACCAGACTTCCTCCATAAAAAAATTAAAACAACAAATTAAAACCAAACAAAATATAATAACTAGAACATCTCTCTGGATATGTTATTTTCCCCAGTGCTGGAGTAGGAGAGAAAATTATCTTCTAAGCACCCACACTACCCTAGAATTTCCTCTATTATTACACTTACCACACTGTGCTGTACATTTTCTTCCCTGAACCTATTAGACTCTTGAATAAATAAGGGATATTTTGATTGAGAGTGGCAGAAAGTGAACTTGAAGTATTTTATTAAAAAAGGAAAACATATTGGATTCCAAAGATTTTAAGAACTCGGGCTTCCCTGGTGGCGCAGTGGTTAAGAATCCACCTGCCAGTGCAGGAGACATGGGTTCGAGCCCTGGTCTGGGAAGATCCCACATGCCGCGGAGCAGCTAAGCCCGTGCGCCACAACTACTGAGCCTGCGCTCTAGAGCCCGCAAGCCACAACGACTGAGGCCTGTGTGCCTAGAGCCCGTGCTCTGCAACAGGAGAGGCCGCCTCAGTGAGAAGCCCGCACACCACAACAAAGAGTGCCCCCCGCTCGCCACAAGTAGGGGAAGCCTGTGCGCAGCACCAAAGACCCAACGCAGCCAAAAATAAACAAATAAATAAATAAAAAATAAAAGAACTCCAGAGATCTCTCTATGTATCTCTTGCATGTCTTTGCATGTCTGTTTCATGTTCTTTTTTTCCTGACACGCTGAAACTTATGACTACTACTGACACCCAAGCCACTCGCCATGTAGCTGCAATTACTGAAAAGAGCTTCACTCTCTGTCTTTGGTTCCACTTTGAAAATCCCTGAGATATCTGTTGGGTCAGATGATCAGATGTCTACCCCTGTGCCAACAAGTATGACCAGTGAAGTCTGGATCATAAAGAAAAGACATGGCTGTTGGGGGTTCTACACCATGTATTTAAAACAGTAGCTGGCACATAATACATACTCAGTATAGAAAAGAATTCAAAAGAGACATTATCACATTGATACTTTCTAGAGCATTAAACAGTGAAAAAAGTTCCCATTTCAGACACATAGAATAGTTCCCAGTTGGTGCAAACACTGGGTCCTCTCTCCTTTAAAGGATACTTAAGAACAATTGACTTTTCCAGACTTCAGCTCCTTGAACTTTTCATCTATATAAAAAGTATTTATATATGTGGGCTAAAGGTCCAGTCTCTGATTAATAGCCCAAATCTTTCTGCTGGGTTAATACTGTAACTATTAAACGTTTTTTCTGATATTTTTCTCTATAGCCAAAATAAAGTTTAAGAAATTAAAGGCCAGCTTGGATGTGGAAACACAACTATAACTACAGGGCAAAAAACTAATTCTTGCCATAATATTCATGAGCGGTTATTAATAACAAAGACTTGGCAGTGCTTTGGTTTAAATTTTCAAGGCTATGGAATTAAAATTTACAGATTACTTTCCATTAACATTAAAATACTGTGAATAAAAGACAAAGTTTGTAATAATTAGAACAGGCTTCTCGTTTTTGCCCTGCACTCAACTTGTTACATTTTCTCTTTCTTGTTGTTGAACCTCTGTGCTTTCATGTTCTTATTCATCCTATGAGGGCTTTAATACTTTTCCTACATAAGTCAAAGGAATAATGGGACAGCAACTTATATTTTCTTCTGTTTTAATGTATATATAAGCATAGTGCCAGGTCTTTCGTGTTAAAAGACATTTTTTTCCACCCTTAAGCAGCGGTGGTACCAAAATTTCTTTATTGGATCTAAGAGGAGGCGTATGGTAAGACCAAGATTTGAGGAACTTGTCTTGACACTCTATTTATATATCAAGCATATTGGTGTACCTCAGAGTGTGAGTTACAGATCAAAAAAGACAACAATAAAAAAACACAAAGTATTCAAATTATGTCTCTGTGAACTCCACTCATAATTAATAAATTGTTAGTTCTTTCTATCAGAGTATAAATACACCAGGGGGACTTTCTGGATGGGCTAAAGGACATTTGAGGGGAATGGAATGGCTAAAGCCCCAAAACCTTCCTCAGGACCACCATGAACTGTATATACCCCTGCAGCTACTGCTTCAAATTTCTGGGCTCCATCTAGAAGTTTTTTTTTTTTTTAATTTCTAGAAAGAGTTGCTCTATCTCCGATCCTCATTTCTTTCTCATTTCAGAACAGTGATGCCTTTTCCAACTAAAGCATCGTGTTACCTTATCAGTTTCATTAAACAGATGACCTTTGAAATAGACCTTGAAGAACAGGTAAAATTTATTTTGGAAAAGAAGTGGGAGAGGACCACCAGAGAGTGTTTTTCATGAATCTATAAACAGGGAATCTGGATGTCACTGACAGGGATCAAGAACAAGGTAGATTTGGGTGTGGTATGAATTAATTCACTAACTCAATATACATGTATACAGATACCATGATTAGATACTAAAAATACAGCAAGGGATTTGACATGGTCTGCTCTTATGATATTTAGAGATGGTAATGATCCTTGGGGTATGGATGCAGCAGACATCAATAGAAGATTAATTCATTATTGTGAAGAGTCTTCAGTGACACACAAAGGAGTTTGAGTTTTATCTTGTCACTACTAATAACAACACGTTTTTGAGACTAATCACATGCCAGGCACTATTCTGAGAACTTTACATTTATTCACTGTTTGTTAATTATTGGAATAACCTTGCAATATAAAGAGACATTTGTTATCTCCATTTTACTGATGAGGAGACTGATTCATGGAGTAGTCATTTAACTTGGCAAAGGATTCAGAGCTAATAAGAGGCAGAGTCAGGGTTTGAGTCCAGGCAGTCTGGCTTCAGAGTCTATAGTCTTATCATTTATGGTTACAAATATGTGGCTAACATAAGGCTTTTCATATATGAAAATAATAAAACAAGGTTTAAAGATGCTAGGAAACTCATTGGAAGATACAATAGTATGTATCAGAGCCTAGACTAGACTCCACAAGACTGCAGGCCCATTGCTCCTTCTCCACATAGAAGGTGCATCAGTATGGTAATATACAAGAAGGTTTTGGGGACATACTTGGCTGAATTAAGAGAAATATGTTTACACTATAAAAGATGATAATGCTGTTTCCTTTTGTACTGGTCAGACCAGCAGAGAGAAGTGAGACAGTTAACTGTCGTTTGTCTCACTCTCCACATACATCAGCCTGGGCCTGAAGTTAATGTATTCAAAGGTAGAAGTAGTTTGTTATTGCTCCAAATGTCTTCAAATTTGGGCAAAAAGACATTGATTGATGAGGATGGCTCAGCTATCTTTATGTTCTTTTACTAAGCATGGTGTATGAGGTTGTACAGTCACAAAATATCTCACCATGAACTGCCTTAGGGAGACTGGCTTTACCTCCCCCAGGACTTGATCTATTGTGAAATTCATTCAGCACTAAGAAGTATCAGTAAAACGGACTCAGGATTTATTTCTCACTAGAAGTCAGCTTGAGGTGATGTCACACATAGAAATTAGACCAATTCAGTTCCATTCTCAGCATTGTTTCCGTTGAGCTTGACACAGAGACAATTAATGCTGACTCAGAGCTATTTCCAAATGGAAAGAGCTTTCTAAATGATCACATCCCACATAATCCTGGCCTAATCCCACTCCAGTCTCTCTCCTCATTGTCCCATCCATGGGGTGTACCCATTCCAGGTGACAAGACTCCACTTATTTTGGACCCTTTTCCTTTCCTGCAAGACCCTGAAATTCCCCCCACCCTCTGTCTATGTAGGCTGGCCCAGAAGAAACAATCCTTGAAAATAAACTAATCATTAGATGAAAGTAAAATATCATCTTTATTAGTGACACATCATAGTTTGGAGGATGTAGTTCATTTGTCCTGGCAGGTAGACTCCCCAGGATTGGCCCCCTCCCCAAATTAGAAAGACTTACTGTTCCATGCACAGGTATCACTAGACCCCTACAAACCTCTGCTCCTGGGGAGAGAAAACTGTAAGATACATGACTGAAAGGAACAGAAGAGAACTCAGACTCTTCCCAAAGGAAAAGGAGGAATGGTGCCAAGGATGTACAGCTTATTATTTCCCAAATTAATCCAAGATTAGTCAGTTTCTCCATAATGTAGTGAATAATGGAACAGAGAAAAGCTAGGAGTGTTTCACTAATTCATCTCGCTCCACAAGGAAGGAAATATGAGGAACAGGGGAGAAGTATTTCCCTTTTGCCTTCCTCTACATTTTGCTCTCTTAACACTGTTTTCCCTGACTGGGGAGGAGAGTGAAAGTTTAACAAGCCAGTTCTTTCCAGACCTGCGTGGGCCCCTCCGCCAATGCCGACACTACACCTTGGAGTAACATTCAGGAGGACTGTGATGAGAGCTGACTCCCCCCAACACCTCCTGCCCAGAGACTCTAAACTGGGTCAGAAGAACACTTTACTTAAATCAACTACAAGGCTGAACATTCAATCTCTAGTTGATTTTCCAGTCTACATTTTTTCCCAACAACATTGCTCAACATAGTCTGTTATGAGATCTGTTTTGAGAGCATGCTTGATGACATAATTATACGCCAATAACAAAATTTCAATAAAGAGATTGCCCAAATTTGAATATAAACACTCTGCTAATATACTCTTACTGGGGAAATAGTAAAAGAGGGAGATTAAATTCTTTTGCAAGTAAAAGTCCAAATATATTAAATTTCCATAGAATTAAGAATTAAATTTCCATAAATTAATTAATTTTCCTTATGCTAGTGATTTAAAATTCCAAAGATTATAAAGTACTTAATTTTTAGTCCATTCAGTCTCAGTTGGAAGAGTTCTCAGCATGTTGGTAGAAACAGTGTTCTTTTAATTTGAATATTGGCTTCTTTCTCACTAAAATATTATCTCCTTCTTCGTGGCCTCAGAATTGTATTTGTTCAACACCGAGTCACTGGTGTTCCTCATTATTTTAAAGATTCCCAGGAGTTATTATGAAAAACAAGATTATCACAGCACTGGCATCATATCCCCAGAATTAGAAAAACAAAGTAACCCCTGCTCTTAAAAGAGTTATCTCAGACAAAATTGTTTTCAAGCCAATCTTTTGTGTTGCTAAAGACCATAGCAGAGACTTATGATTATCCTGAAAGAAGATGTATGTCTTGGTGGGGTCTTGCTGGGATACCAGGCAGTTTATGTCAATTTCCTGCTACCTAAGACTTGGAATTAAAACTCAGTTGGGCAACTCTCTCAGCAAGAGGTTAATTTTGGCACTATTTACTGTATCAATAAAATCCACTTATGAACACTGCCTGGTAGATCAGAAGAGTATTTACCTTGTTTTCCCATGTCTGCATGGAGCCTCCTGATTCAGGCAAATAGTGTTTAATTGAACCGGGGCTCTACAAAGTAATGTGGGATCTACCACCCACTGTTAGGAGAAGGCATTTTCAGTCCTCCAATACTAAGGCTGTTTCTCCTTCATTTATTTTTGGAAGTTTTAAGACTTAAAAAAATTTTACTTCTTAGAGAGGATTTCCTTCCATATAAGTAATTAAGCAATACAGTACTAGCTTGACACCAGATTATGGTGAGAACTGGAAGGGTTAAGTGGCTTGATGCTTGACCCTGTGGAGAAGCCTGAGCTGGTTCCAGCCCTGAAATTTCCCTCCTTGGCATTGAATCCTGATCGAAATTGGGGGATACCAATGCAGTCTCCTACCTAGGGCTGGTGCTAATGATTTACAGCCAGAACATCCTTTGTGCTCTGTAACAATCCACAGTTCATTCATTTCAGACCAAACACAGCACATGTTCTTCAGCTACTGATGCTGGAAAGTTCTGTAGTGACAATCTGTTCTCTCCAATCAAATTCTTGCCTCTGCTTCCTTTTTATTACCAAAGCCTATGAGGGCAGCCCCTAGTAACCATGGTCCCCGCTCTTTACACACGTAAACTAAGTAAAGGGCAAGGTTGAGGTGCTCTAACCTGCTTGCTGAGGCAGTCCACACATTTGTCGGGGTTTGAGAAGACCCTGCACGTGAGTTGGGTCATTCTAGTCACTGCCTCCATTCGCTGCAGTAACCTGCTAAAGTCAAAATACAGCAAAGGTTCAATACCACATACCCAAGCCACACATTCATAAAGCCAGTTCTACACCTGAAAATCAGCTGTTGTGCAATGCTGGCTGCAAATCACTAGGATTTATGAAAAATCAACATGGTCTATGCTTAGGAAATTACTAACAAAGCTTATAGCCATCTGTTCAAACCATGCCCAAAGCCCAAATCATTCCATGCATAATTTATTCTACAAAATTTCACACCTTGCTCATTTCTCAAGGTCCATAAGGCACACATTAGACTTACTTGAAAAGAGCTAAATAAACAACATTCCTCTTTGCTATGCCTGGGTCATGAACTAACTGAGAAATAAATAGCAAATAGGAGCCAAAGTATTCCCTTCATTAATAATAAAGAGTCGGTGGGAGGACAAAATTTACATGTGTGAGAAATTGGATTTCCTAACACTAAACATCAGAATTAGCCACACTTACTGGTCACCCTACAGGGAAGCAGACTCTGTACAGTTACAGCATGGAGGAACAAGGAAAAATGTGTTCTTTGTAGGCAGCTCCTTCTCAAGAGGATAAGAAGAGGAACAAAGCCAAGCACGCCAAGTTTCAGTGAGAAAAGTTATTTCCTCAGCCCAAGTATAGAGAGAGTTTAAGGCAGGCATCTGAGTACATCTGTACAAGTTGGGTACTGAATTATTCCACTGGACCTATTTAAATAGAATACAGTGTGAATGGTATCCCTAGATATGTGCAGTGCACAAGATGAACAACCACACTTAGTGCACTGGTAAAGAGGCTGAAAGAAGCCAGGACATTACATTATTTGAGCTTTCTTCAAAAGGAAGGAAATATCAGGAGTAGGGAAGAAATATTTTTGCCAACATAAAGTGCTTACGAAATTACTGAATACAAAATTCTCATTCTTGGTTCAGTATACAAACTGTTCCTTTATTCCTTCCCATGTATCTGTTCAAGACAAAAGTAGACTATATGTTGATTCACTTCTACTTAGTTTATTTCCTAATTTATTTGTGACTTTTCTTATTGTATTCTCATTATCATGAAGATGTTGGACTTTAGCCAAAATAACTCAATCGGACTATTTGGTTGAACTTTAACTCTGTTCTTTGTCACCTCACTCTTATCATGAATGAAATTCAATATTAAGCAATCCCTGGTCATTATTTTTTCTGTTTCTTATAAATGTCTGTTGATCTATGTTCCCTAAGTTTGCAAACTTAACTGATTCTATATCTAACAAATATTACTGGTACATTTTCAGTCTCCAGTAACTCTTCCTGGTTTTCTCTCTCTCTCTCAACTTATTTTTCTCTTTCTCTCTCTCTTGATGATAGATAGATAGATATAGATATATCACAATAGTATGTCAGGAGAGACCTTCAAGATGGCGGAGGACTAAGACATGGAGATCACTTTTCTTCCCACAAATACATCACAGATATATCTACAAGTGGAACAACTCCTACAGAACACCTACTGAATTCTGGCAGAAGACCTCAGACTTCCCAAAAGGCAAGAAACTCCCCACATACCTGGGTAGGGCAAAAGAAAAAAGAAAAAAAAGAGACAAAAGAGTAGAGGTGGGACCTGCACCACTAGGAGGGAGCTGTGAAGGAGGAAAAGTTTCCAAACACTAGGAAGCCCCTTCACTGGCGGAGATGGGGGGTGGCAATGGGGAAGCTTCAGAGCCACGGAGGAGAGCGCAGCAACAGGGGTGTGGAGGGCTAAGCAGAGAGATTCCCGCACAGAGGATCAGTGATGACCAACACTCACCAGCCTAAGAGGCTTGTCTGCTCACCCGCCGGGACGGGTGGGGCCTGGGAGCCAAGGCTCCGGCTTCGGAGGTCAGATCCCAGGGAGAGGGCTGGGGTTGGCTGCGTGAACACAGCCTGAGGGGGGGCTAGTGCACCACAGCTAGCTGAGAGGGAGTCCGCCATAAAGTCTGGAACTGCCTAAGAGGCAAGAGACCATTGTTTTGGGATGCGTGAGGAGAGGGGATTCAGGACACCACCTAAACAAGCTCCAGAGATGGGCGTGAGCCGCGGCTGTCAGCGTGGACACGAGAGACTGGCATGAAAAGCTAGGGCTGCTGCTGCAGCCACCAAGAAGCCTGTGTGCAAGCACAAGTCACTATCCACACCTCCCCTCCCCATAGCCTGTGCAGCCCGCCACTGCCAGGGTCCTGTGATCCAGGGACAACTTCCCAGGGAGAACACACAGCGCGCCTCAGGCTGGTGCAATGTCATGCCAGCCTCTGCCGCCGCAGGCTCACCCCACATTCCATACCCCTCCCTTCCCCCGGCCTGAGTGAGCCAGAGCCCCCTAATCAGCTGCTACTTTAACCACGTCCTGACTAGGCGAAGAACAGACACCCTCAGGTGAGCTACACGCAGAGGCGGGGCCAAATCCAAAACGGAACTGCAGGAGCTGTGAACAAAGAAGAGAAAGGGAAATCTCTCCCAGCAGCCTCAGGAGCAGCAGATTAAATCTCCACAATCAACTTGATGTACTCTGCCTCTCTGGAATACCTGAATAGACAATGACGTGTGGCTGATAGGGTCTTGGTGCTCCAGCCGAGTGTCCGGCCTATGCCTCTGAGGTGGGAGAGCCGAGTTCAGGACATTGGTCCACCAGAGACCTCCTGGCTCCACGTAATATCAAACGGTGAAAGCTCTCCCAGAGATGTCCATCTCAATGCAAACACCCAGCTCCACTCAACGACCAGCAAGCTACAGTGCTGGACACCCTATGCCAAACAACTAGCAAGACAGGAACACAACCACACCCATTAGCAGAGAGGCTGCCTAAAATCATAATAAGGTCACAGACACTCCAAAACATACCACTGGATATGGTCCTGCCCAGCAGAAAGACAAGATCCAGCCTCATCCACCAGAACACAGGCACTAGTCCCCTCCACCAGGAAGCCTACACAACCCACTGAACCAAACTTAGCCACTGGGGGCAAACACCAAAAACAAAAGGAACTATGAACCTGTGAAAAGGAGACCCCAAACACAGTAAGTTAAGCAAAATGAGAAGACAGAGAAACACACAGGAGATAAAGGAGGAAGGTAAAACCCCACCAGACCAAACAAATGAAGAGGAAATAGGCAATCTACCTGAAAAAGAATTCAGAGTAATGATAGTAAAGATGATCCAAAATCTTGGAAATAGAATGGAGAAAATACAAGAAACGTTTAACAAGGAACTAGAAGAACTAAGGAACAAACAAACGATGAACAACACAATAAATGAAATTGAAATTCTCTATAAGGAATCAATAACAGAATAACTGAGGCAGAAGAACGGATAAGTGAGCTGGAAGATAAAATAGTGGAAATAACTACCACAGAGCTGAATAAAGAAAAAAGAATGAAAAGAATTGAGGACAGTCTCAGAGAACTCTGGGACAACATTAAATGCATAAACATTCGAATTGTAGGGGTCCCAGAAGAAGAAGAGAAAAAGAAAGGGACTGAGAAAATATTTGAAGAGATTAAAGTGATGAAAGGGAAAAACCTACAACTAAGATTTCTCTACCAAGCAAGGATCTGATTCAGATTCGACGGAGAAATCAAAACCTTTACAGAGAAGCAAAAGCTAAGAGAATTCAGCACCACCAAACCAGCTTTACAACAAACGCTAAAGGAATTTCTCTAGGCAGGAAACACAAAAGAAGGAAAAGACCTACAATAACAAACCCAAAACAATTAAGAAAATGGTAATAAGAACATACATATCGATAACTACCTTAAATGTAAATGGATTAAATGCTCCAACCAAAAGAGGTAGACTGGCTGAATGGATACAAAAACAAGACCCATGTATATGCTGTCTACAAGAGACCCACTTCAGACCTAGGGACACATACAGACTGAAAGTGAGGGGATGGAAAAAGATATTCCATGCAAATGGAAATCAAAAGAAAGCTGGAGTAACAATTCTCATATCAGACATAATAGACGTTAAAATAAAGACTATTCCAAGAGACAAAGAAGGACACTACATAATGATCAAGGGATCAGTCCAAGAAGAAGACATAACAATTGTAAATATTTATGCACCCAACATAGTAGCACCTCATTACATAAGGCAAATGCTAACAGCCATAAAAGGGGAAATCGACAGTAACACAATCATAGTAGGGGGCTTTAATACCCTACTTTCACCAATGGACAAATCATCCAAAATGAAAATAAATAAGGAAACACAAGCTTTAAATGATACATTAAACAAGATGGACTTAATTGACATCTATAGGACATTCCATCCTAAAACAACAGAATACACTTTCTTCTCAGGTGCTCATGGAACATTCTCCAGGATAGATCATATCTTGGGTCACAAATCAAGCCTTGGGAAATTTAAGAAAATTGAATTGTATCAAGTATCTTTTCCAACCACAATGCTATGAGACTAGATATCAACTACAGGAAAAGATCTGTAAAAAATAGAAACACATGGAGCCTAAACAATGCACTACTTAATAACCAAGAGATCACTGAAGAAATCAAAGAGGAAATCAAAAAATACCTAGAAACAAGTGACAATGAAAATATGACGACCCAAAACCTATGGAATGCAGCAAAAGCAGTTCTAAGAGGGAAGTTTACAGCAATAAAATCCTAACTCAAGAAACAAGAAACATCTCAAATAAACAACCTAACCTTACACCTAAAGCAATTAGAGAAAGAAGAACAAAAAAGCCCCAAAGTTAGCAGACAGAAAGAAATCATAAAGATCAAATCAGAAATAAATGAAAAAGAAATGAAGAAAACAATAGCAAAGTTCAGTAAAACTAAAAGCTGGTTCTTTGAGAAGATAAAATTGATAAACCATTAGCCAGACTCATCAAGGAAAAAAGGGAGAAGACTGAAATCAATAGAATTAGAAATGAGAAAGGAGAAGTAACAACTGACACTATGGAAATACAAAGGATCATGAGAGATTACTACAAGCAACTATATGCCAATAAAATGGACAACCTGGAAGACATGGACAAATTCTTAGACAAGCACAACCTCCTGAGACTGAAACAAGAAGAAATAGAAAATGTAAACAGTCCAATCACAAGCACTGAAATTGAGACTGTGATTAAAAATCTTCCAACAAACAAAAGCCCAGGATCAGATGGCTTCACAGGCGAATTTTATCAAACATTTAGAGAAGAGCTAACACCTATCCTTCTCAAACTCTTCCAAAATATAGCAGTGGAAGGAATACTCCCCAACTCATTGTAGAAGGCCACCATCACCCTGATACCAAAACCAGACAAAGATGTCACAAAGAACGAAAACTATAGGCCAATATCACTGATGAACAAAGAAGCAAAAATCCTCAACAAAATACTAGCAAACAGAATCCAGCAGCATATTAAAAGGATCATACACCATGATCAAGTCAGTTTTATCCCAGGAATGCAAGGATTCTTTAATATATGCAAATCAATCAATGTGATACTCCATATTAACAAGTTGAATGATGAAAACCATATGATAATCTCAGTAGATGCAGAAAAAGCTTTTGACAAAATTCAACACACATTTATGATAAAAACCCTCCAGAAAGTAAGCATAGAGGGAACTTACCTCAACATAATAAAGGCCATATATGAGAAACCCACAGCCAACATCATTCTCAATGGTGAAAAACTGAAACCATTTCCTCTAAGATCAGGAAAAACAAGGTTGTCCACTCTCACCACTATTATTCAACATAGTTTTGGAAGTTTTAGCCACACCAATCAGAGAAGAAAAAGAAAGAAATGAATCCAAATTGGAAAAGAAGTAAAGCTGTCACTGTCTGCAGATGACATGCTACTATACAGAAAGAATCCTAAAGATGCTACCATAAAACTATAAGAGCTAATCAATGTATTTGGTAAAGTAGCAGGATACAAAATTAATGCACACAAATCTCTTGCATTCCTATACACTAATGATGAAAAATCTGAACGAGAAATTAAGGAAACACTCCCATTTACCACTGCAACAAAAAGAATAAAATACCTAGGAATAAACCTACCTAAGGATACAAAGCACCTGTATGCAGAAAACTGTAATACAATGATGAAAGAAATTGATGATACAAACAGATGGAGAGATATACCATGTTCTTGGATTGGAAGAATCAACATTGTGAAAATGACTATTCTACCCAAAGCAATCAACAGATTCACTGCAATCCCTATCTACCAATGGCATTTTTCACGGAGCTAGAACAAAATATGAACAATTTGTTTGGAAACACAAAAGACTCCCAATAACCAAAGCAACCTTGAGAAAGAAAAATGGAGCTGGAGGAATTAGGTTCCCAGACTTCAGACTATACTACAAAGCTACAGTAGTCAAGACAGTATGGAACTGGGACAATAACAGAAATACATATCAATGGAACAGGATAGAAAGCCCAGAGATAAACCCATGCACATATGGTCACCTTATCTTTGATAAAGGAGGCAAGAATATACAATGGAGAAAAGACAGCCTCTTCAGTAAGTGGTGCTGGGAGAACTGGACAGCTGCATGTTAAAGAATGAAATTAGAACACTCCCTAACAACACCATACACAAAAATAAACTCAAAATGAATTAAAGACCTAAATATAAGGCCAGACACTATTAAACTCTTAGAGGAAAACAGGCAGAACACTCTATGACATAAATCACAGCAAGATCCTTTTTGACCCACCTTCCTAGAGAAATGGAAATAAAACCAAAAATAAACAAATGGGACCTAAGGAAACTTAAAAGCTTTTGCACAGCAAAGGAATCCATAAACAAGACGAAAAGGCAACCCTCAGAATAGGAGAAAATATTTGCAAATGAAGCAACTGACAAAGGATTAATCTCCAAAATATACAAGCACCTCATGCAGCTCAATATAAAGACAAACAACCCGGGCTTCCCTGGTGGCGCAGTGGTTGAGAATCTGCCTGCCAATGCAGGGGACACGGGTTCGAGCCCTGGTCTGGGAAGATCCCACATGCTGCGGAGCAACTAGGCCCGTGAGCCACAGTTACTGAGCCTGCGCGTCTGGAGCCTGTGCTCCTCAACAAGAGAGGCCGCGATAATGAGAGGCCTGCACACCTCGATGAAGAGTGGCCCCCACTTGCCACAACTAGAGAAAGCCCTCGCACAGAAACGAAGACCCAACACAGCCATAAATAAATAAATAAATAAAATAAATAAACCCAAAAAAAGTTAAAAAAAACAAACAACCCAATCCAAAAATGGGCAGAAGACCTAAATAGACCTTTCTCCAAAGAAGATATATAGATTGCCAACAAACACATGAAAGAATGCTCAACATCATTAATCATTAGAGAAATGCAAATCAAAACTACAATGAGATATCATCTCACACCGGTCAAAATGGCCATCATCAAAAAATCTACAAACAATAAATGCTGGAGATGGTGTGGAGAAAAGGGAACCCTCTTACACTGTTGGTTGGAATGTAAATTGACACAGTCACTATGGAGAACAGTATGGAGGTTCCTTAAGAAACTAAAAATAGAACTACCCTATGACCCAGCAATCCCACTACTGGGCATATACCCTGAGAAAACCATAATTCAAAAAGAGTCATTTACCACAATGTTCATTGCAGCTCTATTTACAATAGCCAGGACAGGGAAGCAACGTTTAGTGTCCATCCACAGATGAATGGATAAAGATGTGGCACATATATACAATGGAATATTACTCAGCCATAAAAAGAAACAAAATTGAGTTATTTGTAGTGAGGTGGATAGACCTAGAGCCTGTCATACAGAGTGAAGTAAGTCAGAAAGAGAAAAACAAATACTGTATGCTAACACATATATATGGAATTAAAAAAAAACATTATGAAGAACCTAGGGGCAGGACAGGAATAAAGATGCAGACATAGAGAATGGACTTGAGGACACGGGGAGGGGGAAGGGGAAGCTGGGATGAAGTGAGAGAGTGGCATGGACATATATACACTACCAAATGTAAAATATATACCTAGTGGGAAGCAGCCGCATAGCACAGGGAGATCAGCTCAGTGCTTTGTGACCACCTAGAGGGGTGGGAGGGAGGGAGACGCAAGAGGGAAGAGATATGGGAATATATGTATATGTATAACTGATTCAGTTTGTTATAAAGCAGAAACTAACACACCATTGTAAAGCAATTATACTCCAATAAAGATGTTAAAAAAAAAAAAAACCACAAATGGGACCTAATGAAACTTAAAAGCTTTTGCACAGCAAAAGAAAACATAAACAAGGCAAAAAGACAAGCCTCAGAATGGGAGAAAATATTTGCAAATGAAGCAACTGACAAAGGATTAATCTCCAAAATTACAAGAAGCTCATGCAGCTCAATATCACAAAAACAGCCAACCCAATCCAAAAATGGGCAGAAGGCCTAAATAGACATTACTCTAAAGAAGATGTACAGATTGCCAGCAAACACATGAAAAGATGCTCAACATCACTAATCATTAGAGAAATGCAAATCAAAACTACAATGAAGTATCACCTCACACCAGTCAGAATGGCCATCATCAAAAAATCTACAAAGAATAAATGCTGGAGAGGGTGTGGAGAAAAGGGAACCCTCCTGCGCTGTTGGTGGGAATGTAAACTGGTACAGCCACTATGGAGAACAGTATGGAGGTTCCTTAAGAAACTAAAAATAGAACTACCCTATGACCCAGCAATCCCACTACTGGGCATATACCCTGAAAAAAACATAATTCAAAAAGAGTCATGTACCACAATGTTCACTGCAGCTCTATTTACAATAGCCAGGACATGAAAGCAACTTAAGTGTCCATCGACAGATGAGTGGATAAAGAAGATGTGGCACATGTATACCATGGAATATTACTCAGCCATAAAAAGTAACAAAATTGAGTTACTTGTAGTGAGGTGGATGCACCTAGAGTCTGTCATACAGAGTGAAGTAAGTCAGAAAGAGAAAAACAAATACTGTATGCTAACACATATATACGGAATCTAAGAAAAAAGGTTCTGAAGGACCTACGGGCAGGACAGGAATAAAGACGCAGACATAGAAAAGGGTAAGCTGGGGCGAAGTGAGAGAGTGGCATGGACATTTATACACTACCAAATGTAAAATAGATAGCTAGTGGGAAGCAGCCTCATAGCACAGGGAGATCAGCTCAGTGCTTTGTGACCACCTAGAGAGGTGGGATAGGGAGGGTGGGAGGGAGATGCAAGAGGGAGGAGATATGGGGATATATGTATATGTATAGCTGATTCACTTTGCTGTAAAGCAGAAACTAACACACCATTGTAAAGCAATTATACTCCAATAAAGATGTTAAAAATGAAATAGTATGTCAATAGTAATCAATAATTAATAGTAGTGATATTTTCTATTTAGTGCTTTTTAAATCCTGCACATTAATATATAATATTATGATTTTTAATTTTTAACAAAGCCTTGCAAATTGAGATTATAAACCCTCTTTAAAGATGGAGAAAAACTGCCTCAGCAAAACTAAGTAGCTAGAGTCCATCCAGCTAATAAGCAGTGTGGATCTAAAGCACATATTCCTTCTACTCCACAGTGCTGCCTCAAGATGGGTATAGTGTTAGGGAAAAAAACCCGGAGTATTATTTATGCCAATTGTCACAATTTATAGAGGGAAATTGAAGCCAATTATGTAAAGATCAAACATATGCTTAATATGTAATATATATCAACCTGCAAACTAGATAACACAGAAACTTTACATCAAATTCTTGAAAATATAAAGAGAAACGCCTCTATCTGTGATCTCTGGTTGCAGCTACTGGAACTTGACAGAAAGTGCCTTAAAAGTAGTCTAATTTACTGTTGTTCATTAAAGTTCTCATGCGTTGATTCATTCATTCAAAACTTGGACTCCTGGTAAGTATCAGGAATCTTTACTAAGTCTTGAGGACATACCAGTGATGGGATAAAGAACTCAGAATCTAGGTGAGACCTAGAATGATAGGGCTATCACTAAAAATGTATAAATTTATCAGAACGAGCATGCTACTGGATGCATTTTCAAGGCCCACGGGTTGCACAGAGAGGAACATTTGTTCAGCTTCAGTTGGAGATTGTGAACCTGGATTCTCAGAGACGGTAGAAGAGGGATCTTTACTTGAGTTGGATTCATAAGGTTCAGTAGGACCTTTCCAGTTTGGGAAATGAATGAATGGAGATTCTTAGTATTAAGGAATGCAGTCTGTAAATGCAAAGACATATGGTGTTTTTTGAGGAAGAATATAATTCATTGTTACTGGAATATAAAGCATGGCAGGATAGATGGCTATGAGGTAAAAGAGATAAGCAGATATCAACTTAGGAAACTCATTTAGGAGGTAATTAGAAGATTTTGCAGGTTTTAAGCAGGAAAAATTTATTATCCCATGTGCCTTGGCATTTGTTGCTTGTGTATCTAATAGTTCTGGCAATGTAAATTACATTACCTTAAGCAAAATTAAAAATAATAAACATATCACTTTACTGAGGACTTACTGAGTACTGCGACCTGCACCCAGGCATTTGCACATGTTGCCTCTTTTAATCCTTAAGGCAACTCTCTGAGGGCGGGGCTGATGTCATCTACATGGTACGAAAAGTTACCTGGGTTCAGGGACATCAAGAACTTCATCTGAGGTCACACAATTAACAAATGATAGGGTCAAGTTCAAATTGAAGGTTTCCTTCTCCAAAGCCCAGGCTCTCACAAACTACATTCCACCTGAATTTATACATTCTGGACTCCCTTATTGTGCTGGAAAACATGAAGTTTTACATCAAGGGAGGAGGGGGAAGAAAGTCATTTGTAGTTGGAGAAGTCAGTTGATGCCAGTGAGCAAGAAGCAGGCCCAGAGTTGAGGGTGAAATGGGTCCGATGTGAAGGAGCTTTAAGGAAGAAAATGAGTAAGTTGAAGATGTCCTGGAACCAAAACCAAAGAACTGAGCAAGGAAGCATTGATCCGACAGCGAAATCCAGCTACAAGTGAGCATACAACTGAAGGCTGTTCTGGAGAACAGAGACCCTTCGGGAGAAAGGTGCCAACCAGAGTGCTGGATAGGAAGACGGGAACCGAGGTCTAGTTCGAGACAATCTGCTTAAGGCTCAGGATAAGGTGAGATCAGATATGTGCAAAAACACCTAGGTATGGAGTAAGTTAATTGAATGGAGAGTGTGTGCCTATAATAAGTATTTATAATAATAACAATAATAGTGCTAATAATCTTATGGAACTAGTAGATTATAAAGAAAGCATAGACCCTGGAGAGAGATCGTCTGGGTTCACATCTCAGCTTTGTCACTACTAGCTGTGTGACTTTGGGCTGGTTAATTAACCACTCTCTGTCCCAGTTTCTTGATGAATAAAATGGGGTTAATGATAATGCTTATATTTACAGGTTCTGAGGATTAAAGAAGATAATACATATATGTATATATAAAACATTTATTACAGCAGCTGGCACATCCCATAATGCTTGCTGTCATCATTCTTGAATTGACTTTAATATGAGAAAAATGAAGCACAGAGAGGCTGTGTTACTTTCCTGAGATTAAACAGCTAATACGTGGTAGAGGTAGGATTTGAACTGAGAGCCTGTGGTTCTGTAATCCATGCATTTAACCATTATTCAAGGCTTCTTTCAATATAGTGTGACTTGGGCTTCTTCCTTAATATGATCAAATCTTGTTTTATAAAACATAACAGTCTCAGTTGTATTATCAAATAATATTAGCCAGTGGCTGAATTCTATTCACTTATCCAGTCATCCATCTCATAGTTTAAAGAACATTTCTTGTTTTAACTAATGACTGTGTTCAGATATATAGTAAAACGTTTCACGCCTCTGGTTACTCATTGCTTTTAAAATGCCGTCAATCTCTGGTGATAAGTTGTATTTTGTTATAAATTTGAAATCATGAAAAAGAAACACAGACATGAAGCTGTTCACTTTCTCAAGCGACCTGTCTCCATCTGTTGTGATCAGTCCATTCTAGCACCCCTCAGAATCTCTGCCAATAAATTAATGTCCTTTTGTAAAGGTGGCTTTTTTTTGTGGGTTCTGTCATGTGGCTTTCCCCATTACAGGTGAGGTTAGCAAATAGTCACAAAGCAGAGAATGTTCAAAATATCCAAAGATGAAGCAGAGGGTGAAATTCAACTTTGCCAGTGTATCATCCTCAACACTGTAGGACTCTTTTTATTTTCTTGCTAGGAAGTCCGTGGCTCCTGTTAACCAACCACTTGCTACCCTCTGAGATCTGAACCCTGCTGAGAGCCCAGATTCATCTTGCCATGCGTATTCCCATTCTGTCCTCCAGTCAGATACACTTAGGGTTTTGTTTTGCTTTGTTTTATTGAAGTATAGTTGATTTACAATGTTGTCTTAGTTTCGGGTGTACAGTAAAGTAATTCAGTATATGTATATTTTATATATATATATATATAAAATTCAATATATATATATATTCAGTATATATATAATTCAATATATATATTCTTTTTCAGAATCTTTTCCATTATAGGTTATTACAAGATATTGAATATAGTTCCCTGTGCTATACAGTAGGTCCTTGTTGTTTATTTTATATATAGTAATGTGTATCTGTTAATCCCAGACTCCTAATTTACCCCTCCCTCTCTGCCCTTCTCCCTTTGGTAACCATAAATTTGATTTCTATGTCTGTGAGCCTATTTCTTATTTTTTGTAATTAAGTTCATTTGTATCATTTTTTAGATTCCACATATAAGTGATATCATGTGATATTTGCCTTTCTCTGTCTTACTTCCCTTAGTATGATAATCTCTAGGTCCATCCATGTTGCTGTAAATGGAATTATTTCATTTTTTATGGCTGAGTAATATTCCATTATATCTATCTATCTATCTATCTATCTATCTATATCTCACATCTTTTTTATCCATTCATCTGTCAATGGATATTTGGGTTGCTTTCATATATTGGCTATTGTAAATAGTGCTGCTGTGAACACTGGGGGGTGCATGTATCTTTTCAAGTAGAGTTTTTGTCTTTTCTGGATGTATGCCCAGGAGTGGGATTGCTGAGTCATATGGCAGTTCTATTTTTAATTTTTTAAGGAAACTCCACACTGTTCTCCATAGTGACTTCACAAGTTTATATTCCCACCGACAGTATAGGAGGGTTCCCTTTTCTCCATACCCTTGCCAGCATTTATTACTTGTAGACTTTTTGATGACAACCATTCTGACTCGTGTGAAGTGATACCTCATTGTGGTTTTGATTTGCATTTCACACTTTGAGTTTTTTAGTGTTCCCTGCTCTCTCTCATTGCCTGAATTTTGCATGTACTGTTCTCTCTGTTTGGAGACAGACACTATCATTTCCCCTAAATCTGCCTCCACTGATAATGTCAGAACCTGATAAAGTTAGGATACCCTTCACAGACACTTGCCCTCTGTATTGGTTTGCTAGGGCTGCTGTAACAAATTAACACAGACTGGGTGGCTTAAGCAACAGAAACTTATTGTCTCACAGTCCTGTAAGCTAAAGGTAAAAAATCAGGGTATCAGTAGGTTTGGTCCCTTCTGAGGCTTCTTTCCTTGGGCTCTAGATGGCCTCTTCTCCCTGTGTCCTTACCTGGTCTTCCCTCTGTGTGTGTCTGTGTCCTAATCTCCTCTAAATTGTACTGGATCAGAGCCACCCTAATGACCCCGTTTTACCTTAATTACCTCTTAAAAGACCCTATCTCAAACACAGTCACATTCTGAGGCCCTGAGAATTAGGATTTCAACATATGGATTTGGGGAGGGTGACACAATTCAGTCCATAACACCCTCCAACCCTGGCGACCCTTCTGCTGAGATTCCCGGAAAGCAGAGTGCCTCCATCGGAGCTCAGTTTACCTGTCTTACGATTCTCTGTTCACTTGTTGTCTCTTAAAGACTGTGATCCCTCAAGTCATGGCTACCTCCTACTCGTCTTTTCTCCTTAATTATGTAGCACACTTTCTAACAATATAGGTGGCTAATAAATATATGTTAAACTGGTCAATGATCCAGGAGAAAGGAATAAAATTAATTTAAATACATTCATTAAAGTATAAGTATAAATTTATCTATATATCTATCTATGTATCTATCTATTGATCTTCCATGCACTAGTTACCTACTGTTATTTCATTAGGAGATTTGATATCTGTTGGTTCTTTTATACTCGAAAAATTATTAACCGACTGAGTTTTTTAATCAACTTTCAAGATAACACTCAGCTTCTATTCTTGCTTAAGTATCACTTTCCCTTTCCTTCTATATTGCCACATATTTTAAAGAAGCTCCTATATTATGCAATTAGCAACAGTTAATATATGGCTATGAGACAGGGTGCCTGTGAGTGATTTTCCACATAAGGCATGATTTACTCTGGACTTTAAAGAGGGGGGAGTGTGGAAGTCAAACTAGAAAAATAGTAAAAATAGTAAATATCTGGTTTATGGAAAGCACAGTTTGATTCCTTAGTCAGGATTTGCTCTGGTCAAATACAGCTTTAGGAAAAAGGACCATCAGGTTACATGATTTCTAAACCTCTGTGTTGAACATTCTTATATTTATCTGACTTCATTAATCACAGGAGACCTTCTAAGAAGGTCAACACATCAACAGAAAAGAGATCTGGGATGAGAGTGGGGGTGGACAAGGAGAGACAAAGAAGATACTGATGGATCACATCCCTGCTCCGTCTCTGTAAATCTCTTGTGCTCCCACCCATTGCCCTTCCGGCTCAGGGCAATGTTTGCTTCAGGTGTTTAATGAACTGCTGAGAGATCAATAGCCTATGGCAGATAACTTTGAAAAATTTCCCTTGATTCAGTCAAGTGTTTTAATTCCTCATTAATTCCGATGATGTAAACCTTTTGTGATTAGCTTGGTAGTTAAATATCCACTCATGAGTGATGATAAAGTATAAGAAATTCATCCTCTTAGACCTCTGAACCCTACTGGGTTTAGCACTTCATCGGTGCCTATAGCTGTGAAAAATTACCTTCCCAACTTTCCAACTGGTAAGGTCATGTCTTTAGCCAGTTCCAAAGTCACAGGATACTTCTTTTCAGTACCTCTCTCCCCCAAACACTACATTACATAACACACACACACACACACACACACAAAGCATTTATTTATTAAAAATGTATTCTGTGACCAGTATATATCCAACATTGAACTAATTTTTCAATACACAAAGATGAAAAATTAAGATCTGAATGAACTCAAATATGTGTAACTTGTTTTATTGTCCAACTGGGCTTGAGAAGGTATATAATAGCTAGCTTTATTCTTTCTTCCGGTGTCCCCTCAATTCCCCTCTCTGGGATGGCACTTTCTCTATTTCTGTTTGAAATTTTAGAACTATTCCACAACTTTGCTGATGCTTCCCACCCTTCTACGCTTTTCTGACGTTAAAAATCTGCTCTGGTTGAATCATCAAATAACTCTGGTTTAGGCTAATGCAATAATAAACATTCAAAACTCTTAGCCAATTTAAAGCCCTAGATCTGATCTGATTTAGCCTTGGGAGTTTGCAGTGGGCAGTGGGTGAAAGTTGGCTTTTTTCTTTTTCTTCCACCTCATATTATTCAACTGCTATCCCTGACAGTTTCAGCAGAAAAGGTAATTTGAGGGAAATGGCTGTCAGTGTTGTGAGCCAGCATTAGTGCCCCTAAGGTATCAGATGTCATTTTGATGGTTCTTTCATTGAGTACTTTTGTGGATTTCTCAGAGATTCTCTGCTTAGGACCTCAACTTCAGTGTCCTTGATTTGATCAATACTTCTTTTCTAACTAGCTCTTTATGCTGACAGCACATAGGGGAAGTATATCTTGATTGCATCATTCTACTTTTTGCTCTGATATCAGAAAAGGACAACTCCTGAGCTTTTGCTCACAGTTAGACTTTCTTAGCCAGAACCAAAGGGCAACTCTATGTTCTGCCAACTCCTGAGAACCTGTGTCAAGCTCTCTGGGAGTTCTCCTTATAACCTCCATTTCCCTTAGGTGAGATCCTTGCTGGACACATATAACACCCATGATGTTCTCCAGAACAGTCCTCTCTTCTGAACCATTTCCACTTCAAGTATATCCTTGACAGGAGAGACCTTCTGTTTTGAGTAGGTGTTGATGAGAACTGATTCTTCTGTTTACAATTCAGTACATCTAATGATTAGAATAATTTTCTAGAGATTAGATGTTTGTTCCTTACATGTTAAACTTTATTGCTCCTCCATTATTCACATGCTTCTGGCACTAGGCTTCAAAGGACACATTTATGTTATTGTATGACCCCTGGTGCTGCACTTTTGTGTCATAATGTACACCAGACTTATTCCTGAAAGACCTTCCCATGCTGGAATAGCTAACAGTAACTAGTCTTGAAAGAGAGTCTAAATTTTAAAAATATAACTTTCTAAGATTATGTTTATGAAACGTGATGAATCCCTACTTTATCTTCCCCATGGCCAGATCCCTAAATACCTGTGACCTTGACAGTGAATTCAGATGAAAGTTAGAGATATAGAGGGAAGAAATAGTGGTTAAAATATTCTACTTTTGCAAACTTACAAACATATAGGATCCTACCAACTCACTGCCAGTGTCCTTCCCAGAGCCTTAGTAGGGACCCCTGCCAGAGAAAGCTCCTGAAGCCTGAGATTCATTAGTTTACAGTTAATGTACTTCTGGATCCAATAAGCAGCCACAGTTGGACATTTTGGAGCAACTCAAACCTAACAAATTCTGTAGTGAACACTGTGTTGTGCTGCTCAGATTCTCCCTTTAGGACCAGGGCACTCATCCCTCAGCACCTGATGGCTCTTGGCAGAATTCCTCTCTAGAAATGGCCCTAAATGAAGAGTTTCCTTACCGAAGATCCCTCTTTACTTAGCTAATATATATTGATCATTCAGGTATCAGGTTTAAAAATATTAAATCAGAGAGTCCATTTCAAAACTCTCCAGGTTAGTTATGGTTATTCATCAGTGGTTATTGGTTATTTACGAGTAGCACCACTTAAAATCCTTTTTATGATATTCCCCATGCTTGTAGTTACAGGTGTGATGCCTGATACCCACTTACTCTGCAAAAAGGAGAGGAAAAGAAAAACACCTGCATTGTTTATCACTGTAACCCCAGGATATAGTACCATGCTCAGTGTATATTTGAAATTTAGTAAATATTTGTTAAACAAAAGGAAACACAGAATTACTGTTGTGCTTTAATCTAGGATCTATTTACTTTGTTAGTCTGCAATCAGATGGAGGGCTTCATTCATTATTATCCCATACCAAGTTAAGTCAAAATTCTTTCCATAATTTTTACAGCTAGCCCTCTTAGAAATCATACTGAAAAACCAAATGAACAAAATAAAAAAAATTTTTAAAAACCCCAATAAAAAAATCTCTTATTATCTATAATAGTGCCAACCAATGTAAATATAATGTGTGTTGCAAATACAAGCTACATGTGCATAGTTAAAGTCACATAAAAAAAAAAGCCAGATAAAATTAATTTTACTAATATATATAATTTTATCCAATTAGTATTTCTACATGTAATCAATGTAAATATTATTAGATATTTTGCATTCTGTTTTTAAATAGAGTATTAAAAATCAGATGTGTATTTTACCCTTACAGCAAATCTCAATTGAACAAGTAACATTTCAAATCCTCAATAGCCACTGTTCCCAATAGCTAACCTATAAGACGGTACAGATCTATAGTACACTCCAACAGGGAATTCTAAGATATGTATATTTAATCAGATCACAAATAAATATTTGATTTGATTTGTTTGTTTTTATTTCATGTAATTCTAGCCTCCTGGCTGCCTGTACTATTTAGGTCTCAAATTTGTATTTGGCTGCTTTGAAGCAACCAAAATATTTTACCATGTGTATTAAAGAAAACTTCAGACAGCTTGGTTGTAAGTATGCGTCAAAGTTTTATTACAGTCTTGCGTGAGATACTTTTATAAAAGGCCGAATGGGCTAATTCAAGGGTTTACTCTTAGTAGGTATTTTGTAGAACAAGAGAAAGAATAAGTAAACTTGTTGGATTATCTATTAATTACAGATAATCATGTTAGATACAGAAAGAAAAGAAAATCTCCTTAAAGGCCATTGGATTCTTGACTGACAATTAGCTGACCTTCAACTGGGAGGGTGAAGTTCCCAGAATAAGAATTAATCCTGTTTGAGTTCAGCAGAATATCACTTAGCATTTTGCCAGGAATACAAATTGCTCCTGAGGAGGAGGGTTCTATGAACTCTACCACTCTAGAAGATAATTTCTCTTCTCCAGCATGTGTTCTTTCTCTTCTAGAGAGATGGTGTCATGACCCACTCCTGTAAATCATTTCTATTCCAGGTTAAATTTGGGGAAATTTTTCTTCTGCAAACAGGTTTGTTGAAAAGTCTTAAAGGGAAAGGCAAGAAATGTGGGTGAGAAGTAGTTCGGGCCCACAAGTCACATATACAATCCTTAGGATTTTAGATTTTATGTGTAGACACTGAAGATCCATGCCTACATGCAAAGAAATTACTTACAGCTAATTAAACAAAATATCTCTAAAAATCCAGAGGGAAAATATTGAGATTGCTATCCAAGCAATCCCCAAGCCTTTAAGACTTTGGGTTTATGCTGAATGATGACATCTAAACAAAAATGAATTAAATGTTCATATACAAATTATGGACAACCTGGGTTATTCATCCACTTCCCAGTGTTTGGGGACATTCTTCCAGGAGCTTGTATTTCTCATAATCCCTTATTAATCTAATATTCTGTTTCCACTCAAATCTCCTATCTTGTTTCTTTTAGTTCTCTTTTCTGTACCAAATAATAATGAGAACAAAACAAACACATAAACAGAAACCCTTGGCCTTTATTTCCTCAAAGCACTGCTCTGACACGGTCATTTTTCCAAGCAGAAATTAACTGAATTTGGAGGTTCATGCCAACAAAGAAATAGTAAAGAGCCAATCAACAAGTAATTTGTAATATTTTTTTTAACATCTTTATTGGAGTATAATTGCTTTACAATGTTGTGTTACCTTCTGCTGTATAACAAAGTGAATCAGCTATACATATACATATATCCCCATATCCCCTCCCTCTTGTGTCTCCCTCCTACCCTCCCTATCTCACCCCTATAGATGGTCACAAAGCACCGAGGTGATCTCCCTCTGCTATGCAACTGCTTCCCACTAGCTATTTACATTTGGTAGTGTATATATGTCAGTGCTACTCTCTCACTTCATCCCAGCTTACCCTTCCCCCTTCCTGCATCCTCAAGTCCATTCTCTACATCTGTGTCTTTATTCCTGTCCTGCCCCTAGGTTCATCAGAACCTTTTTTTTTTTTTTTTTAGATTCCATATATATGTGTTAGCATATAGTATTTATTTTTCTCTTTCTGACTTACTCACTCTGTATGACAGTCTCTAGGTCCATCCACCTCACTACAAATAACTCAATTTCGTTTCTTTTTATGGCTGAGTAATATTCCATTGTATATATGTGCCACATCTTCTTTATCCATTCATCTGTTGATGGACACTTAAGTTGCTTCCTTGTCCTGGCTATTGTAAATAGTGCTTCAATGAAAATTGTTGTAATTATTATTAAGTAGCTTTAAAGAAGTCAGCCCAAAGATCTATCTCTTGGATGCCTTATCTTCCAGAGCCCCTGCCTCTTATCTTAAACGTGGTCATTTCTTTCTATCACAAATTTTTGCATCTCTTTATTTCTGAGAATCTTTACCCTCTTCCTTCCTGTTCTGCCTATAGAAAACCTATGTTTTTATGCAAAGCAATTAAGTTTTCCTTACCTTAAGCCCAGACCATCTGGGTCTTAGCCTGAAGACACTCTTTCCACACCAAATGTTCATCAAGAGTTTTGCTAAGACACCACTGTATTACCTCTGAGGTATTGTGCTGCAGTTGGCTCTTAACCCATCTCTCCCTCCCACATTTCACCCCCAGCAAACTTTTCAACTGTCTCAGAAATAATTCTAGGAACCATAATGTACAATGTCAACTAAGATAATGGGATAGACTTTTGCACCAAAATGGTAGGAGAGATGTGGCAGCTGGACACAGCAGGCACTCCTATCACACCTAAGAACAAGGATACAAAATTAAAAATAAATGGGAGAGGTCTCCTTTGCAGGAGCCTAATGAGGCCATTCTAAGCTCTCCCTGGAAATTCAAATCATAGTGTAAAACCATTGCATTTGCTGAGGAATTCTCGGAATGTTTTCTAGTTAATGACAGGTTCAAGTCCACTTTCTTCAAAAGACACCTCAAAACCACACCTCCCACTTAAAAAAAAAAAAAAAAAGAAAAGAAGAAAAGAACACTATATAATTAAATGATTCATTCAAGAGAGCTGCATCTCCAGAGGAGGGGTGTCATCTGTTATCTGTAGAATGGTCTGATTGGAGAATTTTTCCACGGCTATTATGGGTCCTGTGCGAGAAAAGGCAGATTAGACTAGCAGGTTCATCCAAATGCTGTCATTCCACTTTTGTGTTCACAGTGTGTAGCCACTTCACAGTATGGAGTGAACCCATGTTGCCTCTAAGTGGGGGACTGCTGAAGCAGGGGGCTCCTCAGGGCTGTAACCTTGGCTCAGGCACATGTTCATTTCAAACTCGGCATCATCAACATTTCAGCACCTTCCTTCACAGCTAAGCTTTCTGGGAGCCAAAAATAAATACTATTTGAAAAGCTTTTTGCATATATTTCCATTCCAGTGTTTTTTGTTTTTTCCAAAATTAGAAAAGAAAAAAGAAAATAGATACTATCTCCTTGCAACCAGTCAATCCAAAATATGTCTGTGTAAATGTGTGTTTGTCTAAAATGCCCCATCCTCTTCAGTGTTTTATCATCACCTACAGGAATTGCAAAATGATGAAAATGTGACAAAAATCGTTTGCTGCATAAAGTGAAATCATGCTGTGTTTGTCTTTCTCTGTCTCACTTACATGTGCAATCTAAAAAACAAAATGAACAAAGCAAGACAAAACCCAGACTCACAGATACAGAGAACAGATTGGTAGTTGCCAGAGAGGAGTGAGGTTGTTGGGGGAGGGAATGGGTGAAAGGGATCAAGAAGTACAAACTTGCAGTTATAAAATAAAAAAGTCATGGAAATGTCAAGTACAGCATGGAAATTTAGTCAATAATATTGTACTAACCGTGTATGGTGACAGGTGGCAGCTAGACTTATGCGGTGGTCATTTGGAAATGTACACCAATGTCGAATCACTACATTGTACATCTGAAGCTAATATAATGTTTTATGTCAATTGTACTTCAATAAAAAGATGTTTTGCTTCAAGTTGAGATGTTTTGTTAGAATTCATCACACAAGACCAAAGAGTTTCCTGTACTGGAACAAAAGAGTGACATGTGTGGTATATGAATATCCCTAAAACTCATGGCCTTTCTGCTTTGCTGGGTTGAAATTGGCTGCAGTTTTTTTGGGGGGGTGGGGTGGATTTTATAGCATTTATGATTTGCTGGATTAACGCATAATTTAACAAATTAGAATATCCCGAATATTTTATTAGTTGGGAAGAGAAGCGAAGAGTGAGAAAAAGATAATTAACATTTCTTGTACACCTATTTTGCCCAGATACCATAATAGACTTTACATGCATTATTGTTTAATCCTCACAAAACACTCATGACCTAAGAGTTGTGTGCCCACTTCACAGATAAGTTGAAGTCTTAAACCTGCAATTCTATGGAAGTATTATAGGAAGTTTAGACTACATTTTTCCAAGATGAGGGAATTATCATGTTCCATTGGTGTCAAATAGGGACTTTCCAGGAGAGGAATAAAAATAAGAAGAATGAATGTGCTGCCAATATTTATATATTATTTTGTGTAGCTCAAGTAAGCAATTAAGAATAGATTTCATATGCATTTGTTCAAAGCATGTTGTGAACTCTGCATTTGAGTCTGGTCTAGCTTAAGACACAGGTTAGAAGATACAGAGAAAAATACAGCCTCATTATGTCATGGTCACACTGAGTTATTGATTCTAAGCTGTGTCCTCACCTTCTCCACCAGCCATCTTCATTAGTCTTGGTTCCATATGCCTTTGGCAGTTTTGAGATATTAAGTCAATGACCAAGATTTTGCCAAGAGTCAACACTGGTTAGTACAGGGAAGAGTTAGCACCAAAGGCAATTTTCAAGAAGAACAGCTTCAGAAATGTTTTCAGCGATGGCTCCCCTGCTGGTAGGAATGCATCGCCCCTTATAGGGCAATTAAGAAACTAGTCACATCCTTTTGCATGTAGATGCTGAAAATATCACCTATATTACTTTCTTAAATCACATGTGCCTGTGTATGAATAAATGTGTCTATTATGTGTTTATTTCTGGAGCTTACATTTATGTCATTAAAATATAATTTAATATCAGGTGATAATATTCAGTGATAGGTCTATATCAATATTTTAAATTATATAAAAGTATCTTATAACATACCATGTGTTAGGCTGAAAACCTGAAATGTGTGAGTGTGTGTATGTGTCTGTGTATTTAGAAGCCAAATGCATATAATTTCTATAATTTGAACAATGGAGAAATATTATACCTGATATCTATTAGTTTCGCACTGTAGCCCAAGGGAAAAAGATAAACAGAAGCCATAACTCTGGGGAAAAGTATTTTAAAACTCATATTTAAAATAGAAAATTGAGATGATCAATTAAAGTGCCAGAAGTTCAAGAAGTTAATTGATATCCAGTCCACTAAGAGCACTCAATGTCAAGGTAGTATCTTAATTATAAGCCTAATGCAACTTTCATCTGTTTAACATTTGCTGCTAAGGACAAGCTGCGTATAATTTTGTCCCATTAAAACATACCAGTTCTTCAGGCCCACCGGACCTACTGAATCACAATCTGCACTTTTACAATCTCCCCAGTGTACTTGTGTACCCATGAATTGTTGAAAGGTACATTTCTACCTCGACATGTTTTTTCTCTATGAGAAATACACACAGTTTATCCAGTTTGATATAAATAAAACACTCAAAAATGCAAAAAAAAAAAAATACCAGTTCAGGAATCAGAGGAGTAGGTTATAGCTCAAAGAAGATTGCTGCTTATGGACAGGACATGTTTGGTTTATGTTTTGATAGCAATTTTATGGCAATGTACTATGATTTTTTTCATTTATTTTCTTTATTTTACATTTAAATAGGTACTTGACATCAGTGAAGGAACAGCAAGCCACAGAGCAAAAATATGGAATTAGCAAGGGTGAAGATTTGTAAGTAAAACAATTCACTACTATCATCTCATCGGTTTTCTGTGTCTGGTATAAACTACTACTAATATTTTTATTATGTTTGTTACAAGTAAATAAGTTGACTTTTTAAAAATTAACTTTATTGAGGTAAAATTTACATAAAATCAAATTCACTTTATTTTAAATTTTCCATAAGTTTTGATAATGTATATACCTGTACAAACACTACTATAACCCTCACACTACATAAATACATATATACATATAAATATGCTCAGTACACACACATTTATATACATATATATATATATAAATCGTGCGTGAATTTGGTTATGTAATGAGTAGTGAAACTCTAGTTTACAAATGACATGGTGATGTAGTATGAAACACATTCAACTGGAAATCAGGAAACCTGAAAATTGGTGTTTGAGGATGGTTTTTAAATAGATGCTTCTTGTATAACCAGGGTCTGAACCCACTGAGAAATAAGGTAAAATGATAAAGTTAATAGTAGAGAGTTCTGAGCAGAATCCATCTTGTGCAGGTTTACGAGTTGATTATATCCATGTCTTCCCAATTCCTCATTCAACTATGTTTAGTGTAGTAGCTTGAAATAAGCCCAGGTGTGGTTATGTATAGCACAGAACTTTGCAGATGCGACAGATCTGGGTTTTTTGTTTCTTTGTTTTTTTCCCTTGTATAGTTAGTTGTAGGACATTTACCAGCACACCCCTGTTCAGAGATCAAAATATTACTGTTATTACTAATAAAGACAGCATTGGTGAAATGGGCTACCTGATGCTTAACTTTGGATACAGACTTCCCATTCCCATCCAGACAACAATGGAGCTGTGAAGTCCATTTCCGCAGTGGCTGGGGTCTCTAACGAACTCACTGCACAGCCAAGGGCTGTCAACACTCATGCTCTACACAGGCAGGCCAGCTCCAGAGAAAAAGAAGAACATCTTTTCTATATATGCCTTGTTCTCGCTTCTGCATGCACCAAGCAGACAAGCAATCCATCTCCCAAGGAAGGAAGGTGAGGAGTCAAAGAGGGGACAGATGTTTTATGCTAATGGAGCCCTTCCACTTGAAAGAAAATAGCAAATGTGGGGGAGAATACTCTCATCCCTGCCATGCACCCCAAGACTGGATCTAAGCCTATTCTGTTTCTCCAGTTCTTGAGCCCATTATCAGTGCTGTTATGAGTAGTTTCCACTTCTTTAAAATAATTTTTAAAAATTGCCTCAGATAATCTGAAAAAGCTCTCTGAGTGCCACATTTCTACTCTTTACAATTCTAAGTTTCTATATCTGTAGTTTGATACAACAAAAGCTTGAAGTTTATTTCAATACATTTATAAATTCTAAACAACTGAGCCGTTCCATTCAATAGCCCACCTTGCGGCAGGTCACTTTTGAAAACTTTTAACAGAGGGTAAATGGGAAGAGTGCCCTGACCTTCTTTTATATGGGACCAAAGTCAGAATGAAGAAGTAAGTTGTTACATTAATATAAATATATATGTATAGTCATAATATATTAATACATGTAATGTATCTGTTCTATCTTACCATTTAGCAACTGAAGTAAATCTTTCTTTTCCCTCCTGAATTAATGGTCAGAAAGAATTGCCTTTTCACGTGAAGAAGTCTCTAGGTGCAGATTTCTGTTGATTTGATATTATTCAGTAATTTTTAAGAAGGTCAGAGGTCCTCAGGTACATGATTGTCCATCTTCTGTGCTTCTTTCACAGTTCCTATCATTCACTAATGTAACTTGTTTCTCATCAGCCCATTAGTTCCTTAAGGGCAGGTCTGTGTCTTTCATCTGTATCCTGAATGTCCAGTGGAGTACTTGGCATGGCAAGGGTTTGCAATGTTTACTAGGTGTCTCAGGGAAGGCATAGTGAGTAGAGACACTCTGAAGTCCTTGCTTACCATATGGTCTAAAGTACATATGCTTATCAGGACATCTAGCTTCCATGCCTTGATATCTAGGGGTTTCAGGAAAAAAATCCAACAACAGGAAAAAACAAAAAATCAATTATTGTGTGTTTTAACCCCTGATCCCAACTCAGTTCCGTATTCTACACCACCTTGTATATTATTAATGGAATTCCTCAAACCTTGAGAGAAAATGAGGACTCAAATGAGCATGACTGCAAGGACTGATGTGAAAATGTTTGATCTTCTAAAGTATGGGAAAACCTCTCTGCAGGAGGCAGGACATCTTTGCAGTGTGAAGACTGCTGATGTTTATAACTGCTATCAAGTGAGAGCAACCAGAGGCAGTGATTTTCAAAATCAAATTTTAATTATAAAGAGAAAGCCAAATAGAAAGATGAAGCAAATTTTCCAATTTAGCTCTTACTTAACTAGAAGTGGTACAAAGTAAAAAATAAATTATTTGTAAAATTACTCAGTGAATATTTGTGATTTCTCTGAAGTCCTTGCTTTTATTTGCACACACTTGGGGATACATTTGGTTTTAATAATCATAATTTTTTTTAACTGAGGTATAGTTGATTTACAGATTATATTAGTTTCAGGTATACAACATAATGATTCAAAATTTTTTAGCTTATACTCCATTTAAAGTTATGAAATAGTGTCTATATTCCCTGGGGTGTATAATATATTCTTGTAGTTTATATATTTTATACATAGTAGTTTGTACCTCTTAATCCCCTACCCCTATCTTGCCCCTCCTCCCTTCCCTTTCCCCATTGATAACCACTAGTTTGCTCTCTATATCTGTGAGTCAGTTTCTGTTTTGTTATATTCATTCCTTCATCTATTTTTTAGATTCCATATATGTGTTAACATACAGTATTTGTCTTTCGCTGTCTGACTTGTGTCACTAAGCATAATTCCGTCCATCCATGTTCTTGCAAATGGCAAAATTTCATTTTTTTATGGCTGAGTAGTAGTACAGTGTGTATATATATACACGTCACATCTTTATCCATTCATCTGTTGATGGACACTTAGGTTGCTTCCATATCTAGGCTACTGTAAATAATGCTGCTATGAACATTGGGGTGCACGTGTCTTTTCCAATTAATGTGTTCATTGTATTCCAATATATACCCAGAAGTGGAATTTCTGAATCATATGGTAGTTCTATTTTTAGTTTTTTAAGAACCTCCACACTGTTTTCCACAGTGGCTGCACAAATTTACATTCCCACCAACAGGGTTCCTTTGTCTCCATATCCACATGTGTTATTTGTGGTCTTATTGATAATAGTAATTATGACAGGTGAGAGGTGATATCTCAGTGTTGTTTCGATTTGTGTTTCTCTGAAGATTAATGATGAGCATCTTTTCCTATGCCTGTTATTCAGCTGTATGTCTTCTTTAGAAAAATGTCTATTCAGGTCTTCTACCCATTTTTTAATCAGGTTGTTTGTTTCTTTTGATATTGAATTATATGAGCTGTTTATGTTACTTATGTGAATATATTTTAAAATATATTTAGATATTAACCTCTTATCGGTCATATCATTCACAAATATTTTCTCCCATTCTGTAGGTTTTCTTTTCGTTTTGTCAGTGGTTTCCTTTGCTGTGCCAAAGCTTTTAAGTTTACTTAGGTTCCATTTGTTTATTTTTGTTTTTATTTCCTTTGCCTTAGGAGACAGATCCAAAATAATTGTTATGATTTATGTCAAAAAGTGTTCTGCCTATGTTTTCTTCTAGGAGTTTTATGGTTTCTGGTCTTACATTTAGGTCTTCAATCCACTTTGAGTTAATTTTGTATATGGTGTGGGAGAATGTTCTAATTTAATTCTTTTACATGTAGCTGCTCAGTTTTCCAGTACCACTTACTGAAGAGACTATGTTTTCCTCATTGTATATTCTTGCCTCCTTTGTTGTAGATTAATTGACCATAAGTGTGTGATTTATTTCTGGGCTTTCTATTCTGTACCCTTGATCAATGTGTCTGCTTCTGTGCCAGCACCATACCATTTTGATTACTGTAGCTTTGCAGTATAGTTAGAAATCAGTATATATCTGCTTCAGACACAGACCTCCTGCTAATTTTATCCTTTGAAAATAGCACTCTGGACTGTGTGTGATTCCACCATTCTCCTTCCCCTCAATAAAAGACAATCCTCGTGGTTTGGCCTGTGACATACTTCTTGGGTTTAGTACCTTGTTCCCATACTCACTCCCAGGCCTTCCTCTTGTCTTGTCTTTTCCTATTGTGCTTGTCTTTTCCTGTTATTCAGGAACTAGTGTGATCTTCGCAGGATTCAGAGCTTTAATTAAACTCTCTACTGGGTTGCATTATATGAAAATATAGTAGATTCATTTACAAATTATTTATTAACCACCTGTTACATGCCAGGTACTGTATACTGCTCCAAAAAACAAACTTTCATAGCGTATTTTTTCAATTATATTTCTTGACAGTCTCAGATATATATTGATCATATTGTCTATTTACACAGCAATATTGACTGGTCCCTGTGTGCACTGAACTCTATCTTACCTCAATGTCTTTGCACATTCTAATTCATATGCTGAGAATATCATAACCTAGTTTCCATTTGGTGAACTCTTATTCATCTTTAAGGCCCAATTCATGTATCAACTTTTCTTCATAACTGTATCTCACTACCTCTAAGCTTACTTAATGGTTATCTCTTCTGGGTTCCCTCAATCGTTATGCTAATCTCTATGATAGTACATGCCTGATTACATGAGAATTGCAGCAATAGACTAGTGTTTCTTTACAGTAGAGATTCTTATTTAATCGTATTTATAACTTTAGTATACTGTAACATCCTGAAATTCACTTCTTTCATGTGTTTCTTCATGAAAGAAATGTTTACCAAGTATGCCTGAGCAGACACTCAATCCATCTAATATTCCTTGAATATAGCACAAGAACAAAAAATTATAATACCCGGAACTCAATAAGGATAAACTTTGGGGTTAAAAGGATGAGTACAATTTTGACTACCATGTTCTAGCATCCTTTACTTTGGAGAACTATTCCTATGATTACATTATGTTTGTTTGTTTGTTTGCTAAACAGTATAACCAATGTAAAATACATACCCTGTGACTGACACAGAATAAATACTTCAAAATTACTGATTATTGAATGAAAGATTTCATGAACTCTGGCTTACCAATTGCATGACTTATCATGATATCTTTTTTTTTTTTTTAATTTTTATTTATTTTTTTATTTTTGGTTGTGTTGGGTCTTCATTTCTGTGCGAGGGCTTTCTCTAGTTGCAGCAAGCGGGGGCCACTCTTCATCGCGGTGCGCGGGCCTCTCACTATCGCGGCCTCTCTTGTTGCGGAGCACAGGCTCCAGACGCGCAGGCTCAGTAATTGTGGCTCACGGACCCAGTTGCTCCGCGGCATGTGGGATCTTCCCAGACCAGGGCTCGAACCCGTATCCCCTGCATTGGCAGGCAGATTCTCAACCACTGCGCCACCAGGGAAGCCCTTATCATGATATCTTGATAAGCTCCGTCCGATGAGCCACATCCTCTTGTGTTAATCTCACATATTTACAAGGAAAGCAAAGTTGTATTACTGCATTATTTTAGTTCCTTTCAGAAATAAAAAAGAAAAACAATAGAGACTAAATAAAAATTTAATGTAAATAAGTGCTGTTTTCCACTTAGAACAGGCAATGCCTTGAGTGAATACAGATCAGTTATCTACTCCCAAATGTGGATGTTATCAATAATTCACTTAATCTTCTTTTTCTGTTCAGGTAGGAGACTGCTAATTAAAAACAAAACAAAAACAAAAACAAAAACAAAAATAACAGGTTATGCTGGCCTCCAAAGCCACTGATTTTGTGTGTGGCCCAATTTTCCCTTTGCTGAGTTTTTTGCTTTTTGTTTTGTTTTGTTCTGTTTGTCTCTTTTATCCTCAAAGGAAACAGATGTGAACTTTGAATCCACCTTCACTCCAGATAACCAAGGGTGGGTTTTACATTGGGAGGAGAAACATAACAACCTCCTGGTTACACAGCAAAATAATTATTGCTCTCTGACTGGGGTAAATGAGTGGTGGCTTTATCACCCTATTAGAGGTTTCCTATGACTCTGACCAAACAAGCTACCTCCAGTTTGAAAAGATCACTGTTTGATTTACTATACATTGAGGTCACCACAGTACATAACCCAGAATCACTGATTAAATATTTATTGAGTATCTTCTGTATTTTAAACACAATGTTGGGTGTGGCTGAAACAGCAACTGTTGGTACCAAATTTCTTATAGTCATGAAATGATCAATCTTGTAGAAGAGACACTACACATTTTCAGAAAACTGCAATCAAATTTGATATGTAATCTATGTACAATAAAAAATAGATAACATATTCTCTAGAAATTTAAAGAGGTGTTGATCACTTGGGTTGTGGTCCTCACTGATTACAAGACAGAGTATTTTAGTTGAGTACTAAACATTGACTTGCAATCTAATCAAGTCTGAGGATGCCACATATCATTTCTCCACAATTGAAATTTAAAAACAAAATCATACACTGCTGGGGCAAGATGGCGGAGTAGAAGGGTGTGCTCTCACTCCTTCTTGTGAGAGTACCGGAATCACAACTAACTGCAGAACAATCATCAACAGGAAGACACTGGAACTCACCAAAACAGATACCCCACATCCAAAGACAAAGGAGAAGCCACAATGAGAAGGTAGGAGGGGCGCAATCACAATAAAATCAAATCCCATAACTGCTGGGTGGGTGACTCACAAACTGGAGAACACTTAAACCACAGAAGTCCACCCACTGGAGTTAAGATTCTGAGACCCAAGTCAGGCTTCCCAACTTGGGGGTCTGGCAACGGTAGGAGGAATTCCTAGAGAATCAGACTTTGAAGGCTACCAGGATTTGATTATAGGACTTTGACAAGACTGGGGGAAGCAGAGACTCTACTCTTGGAGGGCACACACAAAGTAGTGTGTGCATCAGGACCCAGGGGAAGGAGCAGTGACACCATAGGAGACTGAACCAGACCTACCTGCTAGTGTTAGAAGGTCTCCTGCAGAGGCAGGGCATGGCTGTGTCTCACCATGAGGACAATGACACTGGCAGCAGAAGTTCTGGGAAGTACTCCTTGGCATGAGCCCTCTCAGAGTCACCCATTAGCCCCACCAAAGAGCCCAGGTAGGCTCCAGTGTTGGGTCACCTCAGGCCAAACAACCAACAGGGAGGGAACCCAGCCCCACCCATCAGCAGACAAGTGGATTAAAGTTTTACTGAGCTCTGCCCACCAGAGCAACAACCAGCTCTACCCATCACCAGTCCCTCCCATCAGGAAACTTGCACAGGCCTCTTAGATAACCTCATCCACCAGAGGGTAGACAGCAGAGGCAAGAAGAACTACAGTCCTGCAGCCTGTGGAACAAAAACCACATTCACAGAAAGATAGACAAGATGAAAAGGCAGGGTGCTGTGTACCAGTTGAAGGAACAAGATAAAACCCCAGAAAAACAACTAAATGAAATGGAGATAGGCAACCTTCCACAAAAAGAATTCAGAATAATGATAGTGAAGGTGATACAGGACCTTGGAAAAAGAATGGAGGCAAAGATCGAAAAGATGCAAGAAATGTTTAACAAAGACCTTGAAGAATTAAAGAAGAAACAGATGAACAATACAATAACTGAAATGAAAACTACACTAGAAGGAAACAATAGCAGAATAACTGAGGCAAAAGAACGAATAAGTGACCTGGAAGACAGAATGGTGGAATTCACTGCTGTGGAACAGAATAAAGAAAAATGAATGAAAAGAAATGAAGACAGCCTAAGAGACCTCTGGGACAATATTAAACGCAACAACATTCGCATTATAGGGGTCCCAGAAGGAGAAGAGAGAGAAAAGGGACCTGAGAAAACACTTGAAGAGATTATAGTCAAAAACTTCCCTAACATGGAAAAGGAAATAGCCACCCAAGTCCAGGAAGCGCAGAGAGTGCATACAGGATAAACCCAAGGAGAAACACACCGAGACACATAGTAATCAAATTGGCAAAAATTAAAGACAAAGAAAAATTATTGAAAGCAGCAAGGGAAAAATGACAAATAACATACAAGGGACCTCCCATAAGGTTAGCAGCTGATTCTCAGCAGAAACTCTAAGAGCCAGAAGGGAGTGGCATGACATATTTAAAGTGATGAAAGGGAAGAACCTACAACCAAGGTTACTCTATACAACAAGGATCTCACTCAGATTTGATAGAGAAATCAAAAGCTTTACAGACAAGCAAAAGCTAAGAGAATTCAGCACCACCAAACCAGCTCTAAAACAAATGCTAAAGGAACTTCTCTAAGTGGGAAACACAAGAGAAGAAAAGGACCTGCAAAAACAAACCTGAAACAATTAAGAAAATGGTCATAGTAACATACATATCGATAATTACCTTAAACGTGAATGGATTAAATGCTCCAATCAAAAGACACAGGCTCGCTGAATGGATACAAAAACAAGACCCATATATATGCTGTTGATAAGACACTCCTTCAGACCTAGGGACACAGACAAACTGAAAGTGAGGGGATGGAAAAAGATATTCCATGCAAATGGCAATCAAAAGAAAGCTGGAGTAGCAATACTCATATCAGATAAAATAGACTTTAAAATAAAGAATGTTACAAGAGATAAACAGGGACACTACATAATGATCAAGGGATCAATCCAAGGAGAAGATATAACAATTATAAATATATATGAACCCAGCAGAGGAGTACCTCAATTCATAAGGCATTTGCTAATAGCTATAAAAGAGGACATCAACAGTAACACAGTAATAGTGGGGAACTTTAACACCTCACTTACACCAATGGACAGATCATCCAGACAGAAAATTAATAAGGAAACACAAGCTTTAAATGACACAATAGACCAGATAGATTTAATTGATATTTATAGGACATTCCATCCTAAAACAGCAGATTACACTTTCTTCTCAAGTGTGCACAGAACATTCTCTAGGGTAGATCACATCTTGGGTCACAAATCAAACCTCACTAGATTTTTAAGAAAATTGAAATCATATCAAGCATCTTTTCTGACCACAATGCTATGAGATTAGAAATCAATTACAGGAAAAAAAACGTACAAACAAAAACACATGGAGGCTAAACAATACGTTACTAAATAACCAGGAGATCACTGAAGAAATCAAAGAGGAAATCAAAAAATACCTAGAGACAAATGACACTGAAAACACAATGGTCCAAAACCTATGGAATGCAGCAAAAACAATTCTAAGAGGGAAGTTTATAGCAATACAAGCCTACCTCAAGAAACAAGAAAAATCTAAAATTAACAATCTAACTTTACACCTAAAGGAACTAGAGAAAGAAGAACAAACAAAACCCAAAGTTAGCAGAAGGAAAGAAATCATAAAGATCAGAGCAGAAATAAATGACATAGAAACAAAGAAAACAGTAGCAAAGAACAATAAAACTAAAGCTGGTTCTTTGAGAAGATAAACCAAGTTGATAAACCATTAACTAGACTCATCAAGAAAAAGAGAGAGAGGACTCAATAAGTTCAGAAATGAAAAAGGAGAAGTTACAACAGACACCACAGAAATACAAAGCATCCTAAGAGGCTACTACAAGCAACTCTATGCCAATAAAATGGACAACCTGGAAGAAATGGACAAATTCTTAGAAAGGTATAACCTTCCAAGACCGAACCAAGAAGTAATAGAAAATATGAAGAGACCAATCACAAGTAACGAAATTGAAACTGTGATTAAAAATCTTCCAACAAACAGAAGTCCAGCACCGGTTGGCTTCACATTTGAATTCTATCAAACATTTAGAGAAGAGCTAACACCCATCCTTCTCAAACACTTCCAAAAAATTTCAGAGGAAGGAACACTCCCAAACTCATTCTATGAGGCTACCATCACCCTGATACCAAAATCAGACAAAGATAGTACAAAAAAAGAAAATTACAGACCAATATCACTGTTGAATATAGATGCAGAAATCCTCAGCAAGATACTAGCAAACAGAATCCAAAAACACATTTAAAGGATCATACACCATGATCAAGTGGGATTTATCCCAGGGATGCAAGGATTCTTCAATATATGCAAATCAATGTGATACAGCATATTAACAAATTGAAGAATAAAAACCATATGATCATCTCAATAGATGCAGAAAAAGCTTTTTGCAAAATTCAGCACCCATTTATGTTAAAAACTCTCCAGAAAGTGGGCATAGAGGGAACCTACCTCAACATAATAAAGGCCATATACGACAAACCCACAGCCAACATCGTTCTCAATGGTGAAAAACTGAAACCATTTCCTCTAAGATCAGGAACAAAACAAGGATGTCCACTCTCACCACTATTATTCAACATAGTTTTGGAAGTCCTAGCCACAGCAATCAGAGAAGGAAAAGAAATAAAAGGAATACAAATTGGAAAAGAAGAAGTAAAACGGTCGCTGTTTGCAGATGACATGATAATATACACAGAGAATCCTAAAGATGCCACCAGAAAATTACTAGAGCTAAGCAATGAATTTGATAAAGTTGCAGGATACAAAATTAATGTGCATATATCTCTTGCATTCCTATACACTAATGATGAAAAACCTGAAAGAGAAATTAAGGAAACACTCCCATTTACCATTGCAACAAAAAAGAATAAAATGCCTAAGTATAAACCTACCTAGGGAGATGGAATACCTGTATGCAGAGAACTGTAATACACTGATGAAAGAAATTAAAGATGATAAAAACAGATGGAGAGATATACCATGTTCTTGGATTGAAAGAATCAATATTGTGAAAATGACTATACTACCCAAAGCAATCTACAGATTCAGTGCAATCCCTATCAAGTTAACAATGACAGTTCTTACAGAACTAGAACAAAAAGTCTTAAAATTTGTATGGAGACACAGAAGACCCCGAATAGCCAAAGCAGTCTTGAGGGAAAAAAACGGAGCTGGAAGAATTATGTTCCCTGACTTCAGACTATACTGCAAAGCTATAGTAATCAAGACAATGTGGTACTGGAACAAAAACAGAAATGTAGATCAATGGAACAGGATAGAAAGCCCAGAGATAAACCCACGCACATATGGTCACCTAATCTATGACAAAGGAGGCAAGGATATACAATAGAGACAAGACAGTCTCTTCAATAAATGGTGCTGGGAAAACTGGACAGCTACATGTATAAGAATGAAATTAGAACACTCCCTAACACCATACATAAAAATAAAGTCAAAATGGATTAGAGACTGGGCACTGTAAACTCTTCGAGGAAAACATAGGAAGAACACTCTTTGACATAAATCACAGCAAGATCTTTTTTGATCCACCTCCTAGAGTAATGGAAATAAAAACAAAAATAAAGAAATGGGGCCTAATGGAACTTAAAAGCTTTTGCACAGCAAAGGAAACCATAAACAAGACGAAAGGACAACCCTCAGAATAGGAGAAAATATTTGCAAACAAGTCAAAGGACAAAGGATTAATCTCCAAAATATATAAACAACTCATGCAGCTCAATATTAAAAATAAAAAACCCAATTCAAAAATGGGCAGAAGACCTAAATAGACATTTCTCCAAAGAAGACATACAGATGGCCAAGAAGCACATGAAAAGCTGCTCAACATCACTAATTATTAGAGAAATGCAAATCAAAACTGCAATGAGGTATCACCTCACACCAGTTAGAATGGGCATCATCAGAAAATCTCCAAAGAACAAATGCTGGAGAGGGTGTGGAGAAAAGGGAACCCTCTTGCACTGTTGGTGGGAATGTAAATTGTTACAGCCACTATGGGGAACAGTATGGAGGTTCCTTAAAAAACTAAAAATAGAATTAACATATGACCCAGCAATCCCACTACTGGGCATATACCCAGAGAAAACCATAATTCAAAAAGACACATGCACCCCAATATTCATTGCAGCACTATTTACAATAGCCAGGTCATGGAAGCAACCTAAATGACCATCGACAGATGAATAGATAAAGAATATATGGTACATATAAAGAATGGAATATTACTCAGCCATAAAAAGGAATGAAATTGAGTTATTTGCAGAGATGTGGATGAATCTAGAGACTGTCATACAGAGTGAAGTAAGTAAGAAAGAGAAAAACAAATATCGTATATTAACGCATATATGTGGAACCTAGAAAAATGGTACTGATGAACCAATTTGCGGGTCAGAAATTGAGACACAGATGTGGAGAACAGACGTATGGACACCAAGGGGGGAAAGTGGCGGGGGGTGGTGGTGGTGGTGTGATGAATTGGGAGATTGGGATTGACATATATACACTGATGTGTACAAAGTGGATAACTAATAAGAACCTGCTGTATAAAAAAAAATTAAAAATTAAAAAATAAAAATAAATTAATAAATAAAATAAAATTCAAGAGCAAAGCATAAAAAAATCATACAAAAAGCAATTTAAGTTTAAAGCAAATAGAAGAAATTGAAAAATTGAGCATAAACCAATAAAAGTGAAAGTAGGAAAACAATAGAGAAAATCAACATAATCAAAGCTCTTTCTTTGAAAAGATCAATAAAATTTATAAATTCTACTAAGGGTAACCGGAGGGAGAAAAAAGGAGGAGACACTAATTGCCTATATCAGAAGCAAAATAGGGGCTCATCACTACTCATCTAATAGACATTAAAAGAAAATAATACTACAAACAACTCTATGTCCACAAGTGTGATAACTTACATGATATGGACCAATTCCTTAAGACACAAACTACCAAAATCCATACAATGGGATACAGACTATCTGAAAAAGCCTACATATATTAATGAAATTAAGTCAGTAATAATAACCTTCAACAACAAAAGCATCAGACACCTATGATTTCATTAGTAAATTATACCCAATATTTAAGGAAAATATTCACCATACTTTATTCCAGAAAATTAAGGGGGAACACTTTTGAATTCTTTGTATGAGTCCCCTATTATATTCATATAAAGACAAGATAAAGATATTACAAGAAAGGAAAACTATGGAGCAGGCCAATATCTCTCATGAACAGATGCAAAAGTCCCCCCACAATGTTAGCAACTAGAATCCAAGAATATATAAAAGATAATTATATGCTTTGACCAAGTCAGCTTTATTCCAGGTATGTGAAGTTGTTTCAACATTTGGAAATCAATAAATTCAATTAACTACATCAACAGGCTAAAGAAGAACAATCAAATGGTCTTATCAATTGACATGGACACATCAAAAGCATTGACAAAATCCAGCACTCATTCATGGTTAAACAAAAAAACAAAACAAAACAAATTCCAGTAAACTAAGAATAGAGGGGAACTTCCTCAACTTGACTAAGAACATATACAAAAGTTCTACAGCTAATACCTTATTTAATGTTTGTAAATTAGATCCTTTGAAAGATTGGAAACCAGGTAAGGATAGCCTCTTTCATCACTTCTATTCTATGCTGGAAATCCTTGCTAGTGAAATAAGATGAGAAAATAAAATATATAGACTTAAAAGGAAGAAGCAAAAAAATAATTATTCACAGGTGACATGATTATCTATGTAGGAAATTCCAAGAAATGGACAAAACACTCCTAGCACTAGCAGGGGAATACAACAAGATTCAAAAATACACAATTAAAACCAGTTGATTGCCCATATACCAGCAAAGAGTGATTTTGAAATTAAATTAAATTTGAATTTGATTTTAAAAGAAATCAAGACTAATGCCCAAATGTGGAATCAATTGAGCAACAAAATAAAGTAACATTAAATTACTTCCCAAAGTATAAAATAAATATCTGCGAGTCCACACTGATGTAAATAAATGAACAATTATGTAAGGGAGATGAGACAAATCTCAATGCAGAAGAATTTCAGATAATTTATGGAGATACTCTACACTTCAGAGGTGGAGCATAACCCCCAACTCCTTAAGTGTGAGCTGCTCTAAGTGACTTCTTACTAAAGAGTACAGTGTGGAAAAGGGGGATAAATAAGTTTATACTGGACAAATCTCACAAATACTACTTCAGTTAGGTGGTCAAGGTCAACAGCAATAGTAGTAAGTCATGCTGAATTCTGAGAAAGTGTCACAACCAAAAGGAGCCTCAAGAGTCTAAATATAATATGGCATTATGGAACAGAAAAAGATATTAAGTGAAAAGTAAGAAAATCTGAATAAAATATGGATTTCAGCTAATAATAATGTATCAATATTGGCTCATTAATAATAACAAATTCCCATACTAATGTAAATATTAATAATAGGAAAACTATTTGGGGGGATATATGGATGTGCAGGAACCATTTGTATTATTGTCCCAATTTTTCTGTAAATTTTAAGCTGGTATAAATAGAAAGTCAAAAATTATCACATTTTCTAAGACATAATCAAGGCTTAATGCTGCAAATGAATCTCTGAAAGAATTTTGCACTTTGCAGTGAAAATATTAAGCTTCATTTTTCCTTTTCTGTTCCTTAGAAACCTGATGATCTTGGAAAAGTCATTCAATATTTTTTTTTAACATCTTTATTGGAGTATAATTGCTTTACATTGTTGCGTTAGTTTCTGCTGTATAACAGAGTGAATCAGCTATACGTATACATATATCCCCATATCCCCTTCCTCTTGAGTGTCCCTCCCACCCTCCCTATCCCACTCCTCTAGGTGGTCACAAAGCGCAGAGCTGATCTGGTTTTACTATGCAGCTGCTTCTCACTAGCTATCTATTTTAAATTTGGTAGTGTATATATATCAATGCTATTCTCTCACTTCGTCCCAGCTTACATTTCCCCCTCCCTGTGTCCTCAAGTCCATTCTCTACATCTGCATCTTTATTCCTGTCCTGCCCCTAGGCTTGTCAGAACCATTTTTTTTTTGTTTTTAGATTCCATATATATGTGTTAGCATACGGTATTTGTTTTTCCCTAACTGACTTACTTAACTCTGTATGACAGACTCTAGGTCCATCCACCTCACTACAAATAACTCAATTTCGTTTCTTTTTATGGCTGAGTAATATTCCATTGTATATATGTGCCACATCTTCTTTATCCACTCATCTGTCAGTGGACACTTAGGTTGCTTCCATGTCCTGGCTATTGTAAATAGAGCTGCAATGAACATTGTGGTACATGACTCTTTTTGAATTAGGCAGGTTCTGAATCTGTAAGTCGTAAGATTCAGTCCCATTCCCTTTTAAATTTTAGACTTCACATTCGAACCAGAGGGAAAAAACTGAGGAATAGACCCGTGGGTACAATGTGCAGAAAGATCATTAATTATTTCCTATGTCTCAAGTGAATTACCAAGCACAGTTTTTAACTATTATGGAAGAATTTATTTATTGCCAGGCAAGTTTGAAATGAAGTATTTTTGTGAGAACTTAAATATTATAGCTACTTTTCTTCTTTAGTGATAGTTTTACCTTCCAAAGAAGTCTTTTAGTGCCATAAGAATGCAAGGACAATATAAAACTAAGAGGAAAAATACAAATGATTTTTTTCCATGGGGCCCAGTGTAAGTAACAAATCAGTTTCAGAATGAGAACAGCATGTCGTAATTTGTCTATTGTTATATGTGCTGCTGTGAAATCCTGCTTGTATAATTCAGGACATGTGCCACATAGTTGACAGAGAGATATAAAACAGTCTAATAACAAGGGGAATCACTAACTATAGCAGGAAATATGGAAATCTCTCTCTCAACCCTGTCAAGGCCCTTCTTTACTTAGTGTTAAGAGAATAACAAGAGAATAATAAGAGAATAATAAGAGAAACCCTCAGAGATAACACCAGCGACTTTTGAGGAAAACAAGCTTCAAATCATAAAGTAGTAAGTGGTAGGTGATCTAATAAAGTGTGTGGAGTTATAAAAGAGAGAGGGAAAAAAAGAGATTAAGCAAATTGTGGAAATTAGTTTTCTGGACATATCACATCTTCTCATTTTAAATGAAAAATAATTATTTGGGAAAATGTGGTTTTTTTAATATGAGATTTTGTTATTTTTCTTGTGTTTTTTATTTGTTTTGGCCGCACTGTGCAGCACATGGGATCTTAGTTCCCAGACCAGGGATCGAACCCGCGCCCTGCTGCAATGGGAGTGCAGAGTCTTAACCACTGGACTGCCAGAGAAGTCCCAGGGAGAATGTTATTGACTGTTATATTAGCTGCACAAGACAGAAAAATAAAGCAAGTAATATTTATTCCAAGAATATTTGACAGACCACCTGCTATGTGTCCGTATCTCTCTAGATCCTGATAATGCAGGG